>NC_081756.1:35036925-35264425 GCF_963082965.1 Carassius carassius | reverse complement strand
AAAATCAGAATAGCAGATATAACATTTCCTTAATGAGCAATGATAAAGTAACAGAAACCATTGTTTCATTGTGGGGCTTTTTCTTCCCAGGCCCACAGCCATTCTGCCAGCATTACAAAAAAGAAAAGAAAAAGAAAAAAACAGTTAAAAAAAAAAAAAACCTTGTATGAATCATTCCCAGAATTCAAGAAGAGTCTCATTAGTATGGAGGCCGATTTCCTCCTCATTTCTGCCATAAAAAATACAAAATAAAAAAATGTCATGTGGGTGAATCACAATTAAAAAAATAAAAAGTCAAAACTGATATACTAAGTCATAATTATGACATAAAAGTCAACATTATGACATGTTATAATTATGAAATAAAAAAACATTGAATTGTATCTCATAAATTTGACTTTTGTTATCTCAAATATGACATATTATGCCAGAATTCTGATTTTTTTACTTGTAATTATTACTTTTAACTAAGAATTGGCACTTTTTAATGTCACAATTTATACTTTCTTTCTTATTATTGTGACCTACTATCTCGTAATTTATGTCGTAATTATAATTTACCCCAAAATTATTTTCTTTGGCTATGTGGTGGTTATGGAGTTCCATACATAAGTCATATAAACCAACCGTTTAAAACGAGCCTGACTAGGATGAGGGACCATTTCAGACCAGCAAACCAGCTTAGCCTGTAGTTTTTCTCAGCCGGGGTCAGCTGCTGAATATACAGTGATCAATGAGTCAGGAGCGGGCTTTCACGTGCCCAAGGCAATAGTATCAATCTGACCCTCCCTCCTTTCTTGGTTGTGTTCCTCGCTCTTCGTAGGACATTTTAACGAACATGCGGCTCACGCAAATCGAGAGGGCAGAGCTTAGCTGACTCAATTGCATCTGTTTCTTCTTGTTTCCTCTCACGCTGGCGAGTGAATACAGCGCGAGGCGAGACGAGACGGAGAACGGTACCGAGCGCCACAGGGATGTATACCAAACACAGACAGAAAAACGGACACATTTCATCCAGACGATATGTGCTTGTAATGCTATCGTTTTTTCTCTTTAACGGTTTACTGGAAACTGTAAGCGGAAATCATCGGAAGGAAGGTAAGACAGCGCCTTCTTACACAGAACCTACTTGGAAAGTTGTTCTCTTTTATCAACCAGTTGCGCGCATCCGTGAAGAAGTTTTCTTGCGTGGAAAACGTATTTAAAGAACTCCGAAAAGAGGCTGGATTAGTAAACAAATGTTAGGTTAGTGTGTAAACAAATGCTTCTGAGCAGTAATTTATCAGGGATTTAGCTATCTTCCATATAAGGATGTCGATGGGCGATAATGCCCACGTTGACTAATCCAGACCACTTTATTCTCAGTTGATTGTTTACATGAATGTTGCTGATACAAGCTTCAGGACATGATTGCAGCTTTATATTGATCTCGATTTAAATTGCAAGACGTGGAGGAAAATCTGACAAATAAGCTCGTTTAGCCTATTCTATCAAACAGTTGAAGCTGAACGACTGAGCCAGTAGGGCTAAGGATTGTTTTATAAAGCACAGGAACCGAATGATTTTTAATGACTTACATTCCTTTGATGGTTCTGGAACATGCATCCGAAGTAAAATATTCTGCTAGTAACTTAGCCTTTTTATTCTCTAGCCTACTATGCAGCACTGTATCCAGTAGGCTACTAATACTAAGTCCACATCTTGTAGTAAGAAGAGTCACGCATGAATTAATCGTTTTGGTGAATCAAAAACAATCAATCGCGAATAGTGTAATCAGGTTCCCAAATAAGCGAGTCTTGTGAGCCAGTTCTTCAAATCGTACTAGTCAGAATGACAATTTAATGACTTACATTAGTCGGTTATTTTTTACTAAATCAGAAACAAACATCGCGAAATCAAAAGCGATTTTTAGCGAATCAAAAACATCGTGAACGACAAAAACTGCGTGATTGACTTCTATCAGCGGATTCTTCTAGTGAATCTAAAACACTTGAATGATTTGGAGTGATTAGGCTATTTATTTAATCTAGAAACTGTTACTGTGATATGTTGTAGCAACTACAACATAATACAGTAGTGAAACTAGATAGGCTAGAGGTTGTTCACATGACGACTAGTAGATAACCTTTTTTTTTTGTAATGAGTGAATGCATGAAATTTCTTACAACGTTCTTTGATTGTAGAATTTTAATTACACATATCTTATCTTATATCTTATAATAAATAATTATAAAGTCTGTGTAAACAAACTCTTAAGAGAATATTTCAGATAAAATGTTTTATAGCCTAGGCCTAGCCTATGTCTTTTTAACCCAAGTATTCCTTGTTCAGAATTTATTGTCAGTGTAAATTAACCAGGTAAATAACAGGGATTGTTTAGAGGACTGCAACCAAACCACTAAAGGGCAAAGAACAAATCTATTTGGTCTTTAGACATTAGTCAATCTTTCAGTTGTGAAAACAATTATGTGACGTCAGCCTTAATGACAGGACTCCATTAAAACTATTATCAAACTATAATTGATGCTGCAATTCCATTTCTGTCAATATTATATAAACCACAACATTATCAGTTTAGCCTACTTTATCCAGCATTCAGGAAGTCCCCAATATCAGCACACAAGATGCTCACTGAGCAAGAAATGAAAGAGTAAGTTTTCACCATCAGAATATTCTACTATTAAAAGTATCTATTAAAGATACTCAAACAGGCTGTTGGTCTCAGGATATCAGGTTCAGTCATGTTCCATCAGAAACGACACAAGCTCTCTGCATGTTCTGCGTGTTTGGAGAAGTTGCAACATCTCTCTGAGATTTGACCGGGGACTCTGGGATCTACGCTGAGCTTCAGTCTCCATATTGCTTGACAGACCTTTAATGCATTTATAAAAAGGCTAGTGATATTATCTACGGTAGGCAAGAGCTAATAGCAAGAGCAAATATCCTCCTGAGCTGAGAAGTTGATGTAAAATATACTTATGGCTTGTTTATACTACATGTTGATGTTAATCGATTCACAAAGCTACCCTATTGTTACTTTTACTTTAACTGAAAGTCTTGTGACAGGTTTGCATTTCCTAAAGGAAATATTGCTGATTATAAGCAGTGCAGGTTTTGAGCTTCATTTGCATATGTAATGAGGAAAATACCAATATCGATTTGAAATGCAAATAAATCCAGGAAATTAAATCCTAATTTAGAAAGCAAATATTAAAATGACTTCACTTCATATAAAGTTTTCAATAGCAAAAACATTCTAAGTACTGATTCTTATACTGGGAATAGTGGGACAAAGGAGGCTCCAAAATGTTTTAGTTTTTTTTGCGTCAGGTGATTATAGAATATATAACAAAAGCTTTGTAAGAAAAACTTGAAAGTTAAATATTTTTGTGCAATGACTGTTGTCTTGAATAACTGACCACTCATCTGGACAATCGATTTCTTACGTAATAGTGTCTATTGTATCTCTGCAGTCTTTCTTTCTCTCTCTCTTACACTTTTTCATTTCACACAATGCAAGTAGTTAATTGATGCCATCTTTCATCTCAAAACAAATATCGACCATAGTAAAGATGGCCTTGGAGGACTTGAGGATTACTTTTATGCTAAGCATAAAACTTTATTCATCTATGTTTGGGTGCAATCTCCAGCTTATTCAAAAATAGTTTTTTTCTTGCCTGTGATTCATATACTCATGCTGTGTCAAATATTTATTATAAACATTGACCAGTCTAGTTCTCACATAAATGAATGAACTCACTTAAAATAAAAAATAATTTCATCAGAGTCAGTGTGACATTGTCAACTCATAACAGGTCGAATACTCAAAACTACACTGAAGAAGAAGAAAAAAAAAGTTTACTCAAATTGCTAGTAATTTTCACAAATAATAAAAAGGGCAAGTAACAAGGAATTAATTTTTTTTATAGACAAAAGACTTTCTTGTGTAACATATTCCAATAAAGTGAAGTTTGAAATGGGTCTGTACTTTAAGCTGTTCATGCCGAATTAATTGCTGAAAATTGTTGAAAATAAAAGAATATGAACATCAGCAGTATTGTAATTCAATAGTAAGTCTGTAAATAGTCCTGTTCAACTGGGGACCAGCCTGCGTGTTGTATGAAATTGGAAAGAATTCTTCTCTTCAAGGAAGGCCCGGGTTAATGCATTGTAGAATTATTTGAAATATGCACATAATAGCACAGGAGGTATAAATAAGGCAGTCTTTTTGCAGTGGTCTTCTCACAGCACTTTGTGCTCGCCACAGCTGCATGGGTTAGTTATATCACCATTATTCATTTATACGCCTTATGTTTATGCGATGAGAATAAAGATGGATGACTTTGGGTTTCATCAGTATGTCTAAAAAGCCTCTTGTTCCTGGAATGTTCCATTAGTCCATGGACTTCAGTTTTTCTATCAAGATAATGACTTTCATAAATTGGCTCACGCAATAGATAATGGTTGTTTTTCCTTGTGAAAGCGACTTTTGCGGCATGGAATCTTATTATAATGCTATCTCTTCTCAAGCTGTTGTCCCTCTGTATGTTGTTATAAATCCCCTGTTTTATTTTATTTTTTAAATACAGCATAGATTTCAAATTCTGTGTATTTTTAGGTTTTACTGCATCGAGCCCTTGTAAGAAAAAAAGAAGTGTGCTTAATTGTGTTGAATGTGTACTTGTAGTATACTGAACTAATTGCATTTAATATAAATTTAAACAATAATACATTTTCATTTAATTGTAAATAACATGCAATGTTACATTTAGTGTCTTTTTAAAAGTGCTAAATTGCACTTCTATTACAAGAGTGCACATGTTGTTAGCACTTCAAATAGTAATCGCTCTTTGTGTGTCCATTGTGCATCAACTATAGAGTGGCATAAACTTCTTTGATGAAGACTTAATGTAAATCAGTGTATCTCAGAACAGTTTGAAGTGTGAAGGTAATTTAGTGCACTCCTACACAAGTAATGCTTGTGGCATTTGGATAAAAAAATATTGAAGGCTGTATGAGTCAGACTGCATTATAACTTGACATTCTTAGTTGCTATGAGCGAGAGAGAATGGGTGTGTGTGTGTGTGTGTGAGAGAGATAAAAGAGAGATGAAGAGACAAAGGTAATCAGAGAGTGAATCAGGGAGACAAAAAGCTGTAGACAGAGATGGGGAACATAGCAGTGCTGTTAGTTGTAAGGTAAGGGAGGAGTTTGCCCCCGGTCCCTGCAGCGCTTTGTGATTGCATTTGGTTTAAAACGGCATCCTGGAAACAGTGATAGAAACAGTTCCACTCAAACTGCTCTAACTCTCTTTCTTTCGGTCTCCTCTCTCACATGCATATGCACCAGGCACAATTGAGAGAAGATATCCCCCACACAGAAGCAACATTCAGTCCTGTGACAGCTTATCTCACACACAATCGTAGTCCGTCATTTACACCATACAGCATCTTTGGACTTTCGAATTTGCAGAGTCTTCTTGTCAATCTGATATTGAGTTGTTGTTTTTTTCTGTCTCTCAGCAATAGTCTATAGATTGATCAATCACACAGACGATGTGTGGAATTCCTCACAGTCAGACAGCTGCTGTGATAGACTGACATATTGGTCTGGCCAGTTAATCGCAAGTATAACGTTTTTATTTACTAAAATCTTGATATTGTGTGTTGATGCCTGTCACGGTTTGCTACTGTGCGGTAAGCGTGGGCGATATGGAACAATTTTTTTACTATTTTTTTTTAGATTCATGATTTTATCACAATTCTGTCATATTGGTTTGACTATTTTGCAAGTTGTCTGAGCATTACAGCCAAACTAATTTCCCTATTATAAAGACAAAGCCTTTCAAGGTAATGCAAATAAAAAAAAGAATGGCAGATATTTAGGCCAAAGAGGGCGAAGATAAAAATCTTTTTTAATATGACAAAGAATGACAAAGATACACATTACAACTACACATAATATACAAAAAAAACAAACAGTGCTTTATTTTTTAGGTACAATAGGTGTATTTAGCAGGAATTCAAGAAATTGAATGAACAAATATAAAAATAAAACAATATGTAAACTGGCTCCTAAAGCAACTTTATTATATTTCTTCAATCAAGATCAGTGAGTGATTTTTCTCTTTGTGTTTTGTTATTTTATTAATGTTAAACAGTTCACCCAAAAATACAAATTCTGTCAGCTGTCTGTCAATTCTGTCACAGTGTTTTATTTTTTATACCACCATTTACTCACTCAAAAGTGGTTTTAAACCTGAATGAGTTTCTTTCTTCTTCTGAACATAAATGCTATTTTGAGGAACATGGAAAACCAAACAGTTGCTGGTCCACAGTGACTTCCATAGTATTTTTTGATACTTTGAAATTCATTGTGGACCAACAACTGTTTGGTGACCCACATTCTTCAAAATATCTTCTTTTGTGTTCAGCACAAGAAAGAAATTAATACAGGTTTGGGACAATGCCACAGTGAGTAAATAATGACAGAAGTGACATTTTAGGGTGATCTATCACTTGACAGCAATGACAGTAGGCTGCATGTTGTGGTGGATTTTTAATAAATAAGATAGTAAACTATTTTTTCTGAATCTTACCTGTGTTAAACTTCTAACCTTAATTCAACTTGTTAAACTTTTAACCTGACTTCTCTTTTGAGTCTAACATTATGACAAACACTCACCTAACTTCCTCGTCTAGGTCTAACAAAAATAACAAACTAAATTCTACTTCTTCTTTTCGGAACAGGTCTTACTAACCTTTCGTTTTTAGCCTGCATTATGTCATGTCTCAGAGGGTAAAGAAGGGAGGGGCTTGCTTTATAAATTGAACCAATCATATTGATAAAAGGTGACGTTATGTTAGTGATTTTAGTCATGCTGAGTTTATTTTGATGTGTCCTATAAAACCTGATGTATTCTTTTTCTGGAGAGAGATTCTCTGAGAATTGCTCGAGTACTCTCCCGGCCGTAAATAAAGAGCTCAAAGGACATTTGCTGAAGTCTGTCTGTCATTTTCTGCTGCGCATCAGGTGAGATAGTTTAGATAAATAGGTGTTTATTAAGCGTCGACTGGAGACGTTAGGGATCGTCGATTGGAGACGGCCCAGGTGTTTATTAAGCGTCGACTGGAGACGTTAGGGATTGTCGATTGGAGACGGCCCAGGTGTTTATTAAGCGTCGACTGGAGACGTTAGGGATCGTCGATTGGAGACGGCCCAGGGAGATCGTCGATTGGAGATGGCCCCGGTAGATTTAGGTCAGATGAGATAGGACTTAGTTAGATTTGAGAAAAATCTACGACAATGTTTAATAGGCCTACTGTCCCTTTAAGAGCCGCATGCATCAAATATACAGTCGTGGCCAAAAGTTTTGAGAATTACACAAATAATGGAAATTGGAAAAGTTGCTGCTTAAGTTTTTATAATAGCAATTTGCATATACTCCAGAATGTTATGAAGAGTGATCAGATGAATTGCATAGTCCTTCTTTGCCATGATTAATTATTTTAATTAATTAATTAAAATTAAATTAATTTAATCCCAAAAAAACCTTTCCACTGCATTTCATTGCTGTCATTAAAGGACCTGCTGAGATCATTTCAGTAATCGTCTTGTTAACTCAGGTGAGAATATTGACGAGCACAAGGCTGGAGATCATTATGTCAGGCTGATTGGGTTAGAATGGCAGACTTGACATGTAAAATGGAGGGTGATGCTTGAAATCATTGTTCTTCCATTGTTAACCATGGTGACCTGCAAAGAAACGCATGCAGCCATCATTGCGTTGCATAAAAATGGCTTCACAGGCAAGGATATTGTGGCTACTAAGATTGCACCTAAATCAACAATTTATAGGATCATCAAGAACTTCAAGGAAAGAGGTTCAATTCTTGTAAAGAAGGCTTCAGGGGGTCCAAGAAAGTCCAGCAAGTGCCAGGATCATCCCCTAAAGAGGATTCAGCTGCGGGATCGGAGTGCCACCAGTGCAGAGCTTGCTCAGGAATGGCAGCAGGCAGGTGTGAGCGCATCTGCACGCACAGTGAGGCGAAGACTTTTGGAAGATGGCCTGGTGTCAAGAAGGGCAGCAAAGAAGCCACTTCTCTCCAAAAAAAACATCAGGGACAGATTGATCTTCTGCAGAAAGTATAGTGAATGGACTGCTGAGGACTGGGGCAAAGTCATATTCTCTGATGAAGCCTCTTTCCGATTGTTTGGGGCATCTGGAAAAAGGCTTGTCCGGAGAAGAAAAGGTGAGCGCTACCATCAGTCCTGTGTCATGGCAACAGTAAAGCATCCTGACACCATTCATGTGTGGGGTTGCTTCTCATCCAAGAGAGTGGGCTCACTCACAATTCTGCCCAAAAACACAGCCATGAATAAAGAATGGTACCAAAACACCCTCCAACAGCAACTTCTTCCAACAATCCAACAACAGTTTGGTGAAGAACAATGCATTTTCCAGCACGATGGAGCACCGTGCCAAAAGGCAAAAGTGATAACTAAGTGGCTCGGGGACCAGAATGTTGAAATTTTGGGTCCATGGCCTGGAAACTCCCCAGATCTTAATCCCATTGAGAACTTGTGGTCAATCCTCAAGAGGCGGGTGGACAAACAAAAACCCACTAATTCTGACAAACTCCAAGAAGTGATTATAAAAGAATGGGTTGCTATCTGTCAGGATTTGGCCCAGAAGTTGATTGAGAGCATGCCCAGTCTAATTGCAGAGGTCCTGAAAAAGGGCCAACACTGCAAATACTGACTCTTTGCATAAATGTCATGTAATTGTCGATAAAAGCCTTTGAAACGTATGAAGTGAAACAAAGATCTAAAAGCAGTTTAGCAGCAAACTTTTTGAAAACTAATATTTATGTAATTCTCAAAACTTTTGGCCACGACTGTACAGACACATATACATTTTGTTTGTTACAACTGTTAACTTTCATTTTAGACATAACCAACTTGGGTCTACATGTAAACCTTGTGTGTTTTGACAGTATTAGCTCAAAAGATAATTTAGTTCAATGATCAGACACTTTTTGACAGGCTTTAGCGCACGTGCTTTGGGTGTATGTGGCACTCAGAAAAAGCACAGGTCAGACCAGCGCGCAAGAGAAACATTTAAAAGTACATGCAGATAATGGGAGAGTAACTCTACCGCTGAGTTAACACTGCTGTGAATGCATGTGGCATTGTTCAGTGCATGACAAAGGCACCAGAACTGCAGCTGTTAGAATGTGTTCTGTAGCACGATACTACAATATTTCTTCAAAAGCAAATTGTGGAGACATTTTTATCATCCACTATCAAAAATCGTCATATTGCACACCCCTACTGTGCAGAAACAAGGAGCGTGGAGCGTACGGATAATATCACCATGAACAGTCTTTGTTAACTCACAAGGAAGGAATGCACACATAGCATGGTGAATTACATTTAGACAGCACGCAGGACTCTCAGAAAAAAACACAGGGCTTAAATGGGGAACCAAACGAGGAAATTAACAAGATGCACCTGGAATCAATTTCACAATCAGACATGAGGGCAGAAGCACGTGGTGGAGGTAAACAAACACACAGTCCATGGGCGTACCATTACTCCCCCCACCCCAAAGGCACGTTGCAACACACAACATCTAATGGGGAGTGGGGATGGGCAATTTGGAGGCCCCTCAGGACAGGCTTACATGGGACGGCAGGCCTCCAGAGCGGTACCCGTTCCGGGACCCATTGCGGTGCAGGTAGACTAGGAAGCCACAGCAGAACAGGCAGCTCAGGGGGCCATGGCGGAGTAATGAACTCGGGCCATGGTGGAGGAGACAATTGAGGAAGCCATGGTTAAAGCAGACAGTTGAGGAGACCTTTACGGCTAGATCCATATAACCCCTAAAAAAATCCTTTGGGAGAATATCAGCTTCTGAGGCCCTCAGGATGTGGGAAAACTGGCCCTCACTGGGCTGGACGTGGGGACTGGAGCCCTCTTAGAGCTGAAAGTGGGAACTGGAGCCCTTTCTGAAGCAGATTTAAAGGCTGGAGCTGACACTGGAGAAGACTCGTGGGCTCGAGCTAACAGTCGCTTCCTCCTTTGATTCATCCCTTGACTTGGAATTAAGGATTGTGCTGCTGTCAGCTGAGGGCTTGAGAGTGAACCGACCAGCGGGCTTGACAATGGAACCACCGGCGGGCCTGACTTCAGCGAAGCTGACGGGCTTGCTTGAGGAATGGCCGGCAAGCTTGAGAATGCCATGGCCGGCGGGCTTTACAATGGAGTGGAAGGTGGATTTGATGGTGGGATGGTTCTGGATCGGGGCCGGACATTGACTACAGACTACGGAGGATCCTTTCCCTCCAGCTCAGTCCTGTGGTGTCTCGGAAGTCAATTGGGCAGAAGTAATTTCCCAATCCATCACACTCAATGAAGGGGAGATTTCTACTGGCTAGGGCAAAGAAATGAGCGGCTACATCCACAGCATGGGGAGAAACAAAAAAAGGATTTTTCAAAAATGGAAAACAAAATATGGAGAAGTGGCACCGCTTACTTTTTCTAGGTGCTGTCTTCTGCCATGGTTCGCTACTGTGCGGAAACAAGGAGCACGGAGACCACGGAGAATATCACCATGAACAGTCTTTGTTAACTCATAAGGGAGGAACGCACACACAGCACAGAGAATGACATTTATACAGCACACAGGATTCAGGAAAACACCAGGAAATTAACAAGAAACACCTGGAGTAGGGTCTAACCAGCACAACTGGTACCACTCGTGACGTAAGTAGACACTGATTGACCAGACACGTTCGAAAACGCCCTCACCCGCCATGATGTAAAACGCTGTGTAAACATACTGTAAACACTGTGTCAACTTATTTCGCAAGTATGGTGAAGAGCAATAAATGTACGGATGCTGCAGGCACTTGTAGCAAATCTAGCACTGCCAGTTGTCATTGGAGATTCTTAGTCCTCCTTTCCGTTATTTCAATTGCTTTATGTATACGTTGACATTCCGAATGTGATTCGCGGATTAATTGCACAGCTTAACCATCATAGAGTGAAAGTTTATCATTTGCATGTGTTTTTAAGTCCTGTCAGTTTAACAGGGCAGAGAGAGAGAGAGCACGCGAGAGAGACCGAGAGAGAGAGCGCATGAAAGAATGCGAGAGAGCACGAGAGACAGAGAGAGAGAGAGAGAGAGAGCGCAAGAGAGAGACGAGAGAGAGTGCGAGAGAGAGGGAGGGAGAGAGAGAGAGAGAGAGAGAGAGAGAGAGAGAGAGAGAGAGGAGCGAGCGAGCCCCGGCCGCACGCTCACCGTCTTCAAACAACATGAGCGCTGTCTTGCTCTCTCTCCCTCTCACATATTAATCAATTGACATGATGGTGTCGATGTTTAATGAGAATGTAAGTGTGCTCACCCCCTTTTTGTTTATAAGAAAAAATTTGATAAGATTTCATATCGCAATATATCGCAGAAAAATAAAATATCACAATGTAATTTTTTCCCAATATCGTGCAGCCCTACTACGGAACATTCATTCACGGATTATTATTTACCGGTACCTCTGTAAATAACTGCAATTTACATTCACGTCTCACACACTTCAATGCACTTTGGATGGAACATATATGTTTGCTTTGAACTGGTGTCATCCTGTGATTTCCACTTCGCAGGGCACTTATGTTCGAATAGAACAAACGTCTGAAGTCATAAGAGAAACATACAAAATGTAGAGCAGGGGGGCACGAGGACTGGAATTGAGACCCGCTGGGTTACATGATCTTCCCTTGTGCAAATCCTTGCCAATAAACAGTGTTGAAAATGTATTGCAATTAAAGTTGAAGCATATTTTCTAATAACCTCTGTACCCCCCAGCTTTGCATATTTTGCATATCTTTCTTTGTTAACACACCTGACCTGACACCTATATCAGTATATCAGTGTTGTACCAGCCATTTGGCCACTGTCTTGAAGAACCCATATCAGTCGCAAATTTTAAATACCCTTTTCATCTCTTTCTCCTTCTATCTTTCTCAGTAGTGATAGGAAATCATAATCTGTTTTTCTCGCTATTTGTATTCTGTCCTCACTAGGTGATCAATATGTAATCCTAACAGCAATGTTGCGCTATGGATCTTATGTGTTCTCTTACATCTGTGCTTGATATCTGGATTCACTCAGTTAGGCCTCTTTAGAACACAGTATGGGCGTAATCTGCTTTTGTAGTGTCTAGTGCAATATTCTATTTGTGACATTTTAAAGCTGATATCCAGTCACATCTGTCAGTTACACTCAACCTATTACATCCCCAGGTCTGACCTCAAGATTGTTCATCATGGTAATGAGGCGTGATAATCAGGAAAACAAAGATTTTACACACATTCCTCTGTGGAGGTGTTAAAATATGAGGAAATATTTTTATTATTACTTCTTAATCCTTTTTAAGGTGTACATAAATTAAGCAAAATATGTCCTGGTTATTTGCCTGGTTATTTTATATTGATTTTGAACAAGGAATACTTGGGTAAAAAGGACATATAAGCCTAGGCTATAAATAAAAAATAAAAAAAAATAAAAAATGATTCTGAAATATTCTCTTAAGAGTTTGTTTACACAGACTTTATAATTATGTATTATAAGATATAAGATAAGATATATTAATTAATTTCTACAATCAAAGAAAGTAAATTTTTGAAGTAATTATTAATATAAAATGCTACATTTCATTTCATTTTTCTTTGTATTAATGAGACTCCAAGGCAAAGCAAGAGAGTCGAGTGACTGGGTAATATGAAGAGGAAGAATATTAATCCTCTTCTCTTTCAGACTTCCACTTTTCTCATGAGGTTTGTTGTCAAAATGCCTGTTAAGAGAAGAAGTGAAAAAGTAAGGCTCTTTGGGACCCCCATGGCAGTTGAGTGACTTGACTGGCAGATAATTGTCAACCAGAGGAAGGTCAATTTCGCTGTGTTTGAAGAGCAACTGCCCTCAAGCCGGCTCTGGCCTTCTTAGATCATTCTTTGAGAACAATGTCTTAGGCTGGCTTGCAGCTAATGCCTTCTCAAAACCTATTAGTTTTGGAAAATGATTTTCTCTAGAGGGCCATAGTCTGGGTTGATGGATTCTCTGGATTTATGTTGTGCAGGCAACAGGCTGATTATTTTAAGTCCCCAGAACTCAAGCCTGGCCTTTGATGATGTTTATTGTGGAAAAGAGCTTGCGGTTACAACCAGAATAGACTTTGTGATACATTGCGTTGTGATTGACAAGCCACAGTGATTTAAATTGGGCTGATTTTAGACGAGTCAGATATTTTAGCATTAGAAGAGATGAGACCATTACTTTTTGGAAATAGAAAAGCAAATTGGAAAAAGGATGTTCCTGTGAGGAGCATGCAGACACACTACCCTCCCGATCAATTCTATTGTTTCCTTTTACCGCATGTCATATTTTATAAACTCCAGTCGTAAATGGATATGGCGAGGTCAGTAATGATCTTATTTTTCCACATTTATGTGCATGACAGCTCTGTGAGAGACCCCAAATGTCTGGGATCAAGCTGAGAGGGGATGCTTATTTGTTTCTTTTTGCAAAGAAAAGTGCTATCATTGAGGAAAAGAGAGGTAAGAAAAATGCCACACCTCTCATTGCCCCTCCCTTCTTGTTTTCCTCTTTTTACACGGAGAATGAATAGCCAGTTTTGCTGTGCTGAAAATCAACTTGTAATAGCTTGTAATTTTAGTGTCTAAATCTGGATCCCTCAAGAGGTTTAAATCAAGTGCATGAAAGCTGAGATGTACAAAATGATTTATGAGGATGATTATTCCTCTTAATCTTGAGTGACTGAGGGAGATTAATAGTCTGACCTACTGCCCACTTTCAACCGCCTCTCTAGAGTTTCTTAACTTAATACCAGGCTTAGATTGCATGACTATTTTGTACTCTGATGAGTAACACATCCATGTCTAACTTTCATAAGGTTTCAGGTATGATAAAAGCACAAACATGGTTAGTAGTCTGGGGTGCCTGCAGAATTTCATCTCAGGGTACACACTAAAACCCCACCATGCCCCTATTTCAGTAAGTCTCAGATCATTAGGCTTTTTATTGTGATATAACAAGTCAGGAAAAATTTCATATGATGCAACTACTCTAAACTTTAATTTATTAAAATAAATTACTTTAATACAGGTGTTAAAATATCAATTAAAAATCCATTAACATTCAAATGTTTGGGAACAGTGATAATTTCATATATCTTAAATGTATTTGTTTCCAACTAAATCCTAATTTGTTCCTGCTAAGTATTTAGCAGCCATTATAAACCCTCAGAAGTCATTCTAGTATGCTGATTATTAATATCAAAATGAAAACAGTTCTATCATGAAAACT
Organism: Carassius carassius; assembly: GCF_963082965.1. NCBI lineage: Eukaryota > Metazoa > Chordata > Actinopteri > Cypriniformes > Cyprinidae > Carassius > Carassius carassius. Next base: position 35,250,042 of record NC_081756.1, on the reverse strand, counting down.
CTCTGAAGATTTTAGCATGGTAATGGATATTACAATGTTAATGTATTTGGTCTTGGTGGAATAGATCTGTTTACGCTGTTGAATTGCTGCTGCTATTGGTTATTGCTGTTGGAGATTATTGCTGCTGCTGCAAAGCAAGTATAAGAACTTGCTACTGCCAATACATATGTTGTTATGGTGCTGTGAGTATTTACTGTAAGACATACAGTACTGCTGCTGCATTAATACTATATATAATAACCCATAGCAGATCTAACCCATAGCAGATTAAATGTAAGCAGCGAGATCATTGGCTGTGTATGCAACATGAACCAATCAACTTGTGCCAAGTAGTTTAAAGGGGTCATGAACTGAGATATCAAAATTCCCTTGATCTTTTGACAAATAAGATGTCATTGTAATATAAAAATGTCTTGTAATTTTAAAGAACTTAAAACTTATTCTAAAAAGCAGCTTATATTGAAGCCAATCTGCCAAAACGACAAGTTCTGGAAAATGCCACTTTATGATGTAATAGTGTGGCCACTGATTTTTGCGCATGTGGTGTAAATAACGAGAGAGGCAAACGCAGATCTACTCAGAAACCAACTGATAAAGACGGCTCCGAAAATAACAAGCTGTGTAGTGTCAAATTGGAAAAATTAGGAAAGAAATTAGGAAAGAGTAGATTAACTCTGAACTTGGTCCTTTTTTCACTTAATTTTACTGCCGATTCATTTATGAACAAAGCACAATTCGATGAAGGATTTTCAGATAGATTGAAACTAAAAGAGTATGTTGTGCCGAATATACTAGATCTGACAGTCACGTCACACCACAGCAATGTGAGTAACTGTTTTTATTACATGGTCACTAATTGCTTTGTCTGTTACTGCAGGTCATCTGATATGTACTGAGTATTTATGCTTTTTTAACCACAGCAGAAATCACAGCAGCGTCCATCTGTGAAGGCTGTAAGCTGTCAATCATGCTCTGCTAGCCAACAAACTGTTAGCCAATCATACCAGTGGACATTTACTTCCGAGTCTGCAATCTGCCATGCCTATTCAAACGAAGTGCTCCGATGAGGAAAAAATAACCTATTACTTCTATATTATGATGTTTTTTGATGTAAAAATCTTGATAACATTATAAGTGGACCTCAGAGAACAGTAAACAATATAGAGTTTCTACATCTAGAGTTTCATGACAGCATTGTTGCTATTTAATATTTTTTTTTTCATTTTATTTGAATTGGATGTTTAACATTATAAATGTCACTTTAAGCAATTTAATGCAAATCTTGACCTCAAACTTTTGAACGTTAGTGTAAATCTAAAAACGTTTCAAAGTAATAATCACAAGTAGGCTCACTTGTATGTATGGAAATGTAAGGAAATGTTTTTCTTTGTAGTTTTTCTTGATGGTTATACCAAATTACATTTTAGAGTCATTAAAATTAAACTTTTGTTGAAAGCAAGATAATATCAAAATGAATACAAAGAGAACTTTTCTAAGAATCACATGCGTTTTAAACTAGCTATATTTTGAAAAGATTTTTTCTTTTTTTCTATTATGGACATTCATATATATATATATATATATATATATATATATATATATATATATATATATATATCTGTGTGTGTGTGTGTGTGTGTGTGTGTGTATGTGTGTATGTGTGTGTGTGTGTGGGTGCGTGGGTGTGTGTGTCAGTGACCCTAAAAGTGAAGCTTAAATGTCAGTAAACATTTTTTTATTCCCTCCCATCATCTCAGTAAATAAATACACAGACACTATTTAAACTGAACAGAGATGACATCACTGAATTCAATGATGAACTGCCTTTAACTGTCATTTTGCATTATCGACACACTGTTTTCATAATGAATGTTGTTCAGTTGCTTTTACACAATGTATTTTGTTTAAAGGTCCCATTCTTCGTGATCCCATGTTTTAAACTTTAGTTAGTGTGTAATGTTGTTGTTAGAGTATAAATAATATCTGTAAAATTATAAAGCTCAAAGTTCAATGCCAAGCGAGATATTTTATTTAACAGAATTCGCCTACAAAAAACAAACCCGTTTGGACTACATCCCTCTAGTTCCTGCAGTAATGACATCACTAAAACGTTTTTTTGACTAACCTCCGCCCACATGAATACACAAAAAGGGGGCGTGGCCTTGCTGCGCTCCGATGGAGAAGAGGAAGAGCTGCGTTTGTGTTTGTCGCCATGTCGTCGATCTTTGTTTGGCCCTCCCAGAGACGCTGTACTTGGAGATTAAGGGTTACAATTTATGTTTAACTCGGTTCCCGAAAATTATAATCCACATGTAAAACTATGTGCAGCACATTTTGCTGAGGACAGCGAGCTTCCTCAATTTCAATCAGTTTAATGCCGGATTCGCACAAAGATTATTCTTGAAAGATGGAGCAGTTCCCTCTTTGTTTGGAGAAGGGCGTTGTTTATGGACCACAACCGGTAAGTGTATTTTATTATTTAAGTTGGTGCGTTTAACAGTTTCTGTAACTTATTAAACAAAGGGCAATGCTGTTTAGGCCTAAAAAGAAAAAAAGTTTGGTTCCGGTTGGTTGTCAGTTGAGGTCATTGGTCGGTAGGGATTTATTATTATTATTATTATTTTTTTTTTCTCCAGTGGCAGTTTTACACACACACACGCGCGCTGATTTTAAATGTGTGTACCGGTACTTTTACGACAGTGATTCTGTATTTCCGTTTAAAGTCTGTTGTTGCCATAGACACGCAAAACGCACACACACACACAAAAAGCCTTCGCGGGAGTTTGACAGGCGATCTCATAGTAGATTAACATGGAGGATTTGAACTTGAAAAACGGAGTGTACAGACATCTTTTTGTAGTCAAACAACATTCTTTGTTATGTTCATTTATGTGGTTTATTTGATTTTGATGCTATAAATTAACTAGAAGCAAGAGACGATCAGTTAGTTTTAACTGATGATCTAACTTACAGCGATCTGTTCGACACATTCAAGAGCCACAAAACGGTATTTATTGTTTACATTTCTTTAAAAAATGACCACATTTGAAAGGTGAAATAACCAAATGAGACTTTGTTTCATATTAAAAGTAAGCTGGTAATGTTAATGTCCTGTCTGTCAGCATGTTGTCAGTGCCCTCTCTGTTCCGCGATATATTGTTGACTCCCCCCGTGTTTCTCTTAATGTTACGATTTCCAAACCTTAAGTTATAGCTCACTTTAGGAATTGACAGTTAAAGGGTTTTGATGCAATACTTAATGGTTTTTAACGGATTACTTAAGTGTAAAACAGCATTTAAAGGAAACTGTAATTTAATTAACGATGTGTGAAAGACCGTTCTTCCCCAGTCTCATAAAATAAATTTGGGTCGCAGATAAATTGAAAGGGTCGGTCGGAAACCGGAACCAAACAAATTTTTTTTTTAGGCCCTAGCTTTGTCAACTATGGTAGGGCTGTACAAAAAATCGAATGCGATTTTCATGTGCATCTCGTCAGTAAAAACGCTCCTTTAATTATAAGTACATCTCCAGCACGTGCGTTCTTTTACTGTGTATGGTTCAGCTCAGGATTGCCAGGTTTTCAAAACAAATCCTGCCCACTTGCTTCTCAAAACTAGCCCAATCGCGTTTCCAGGAGGGCCCCCGTGTACTCACCTGCTGTCGAATCACAACACAGGAACCGCTGGCACAATCAGAACTCCTTATGTATTTCTGAAGGAGATACTTCATAGAACGAGGAAGACATCAGCCCTTTTTTATGACAGTGAAACAGCGGTATACAGATAGGTGAATTGTGAGAAAAATACAGTTTTTTTTACACGCGAAACATGAACATGTTATATTGCACACTGTAAACTCAATCAAAGCTTAAAAAAAGCATGAAAACCAGGACCTTTAAAGCGCTTTATAAATAAAGGTGACTTGACTTGACTTGACTCAGTGTATCTCTTTTTTTTCAGTGCAAGACAGAGGACAGAGAGTAGCGGCACACTGGATCTCTCACAGAACAGCAAAGCAAGAGGCTGAAACAGCATTTAAGGTAAGACTATAGGTAACGGGAAAAAAAAATCAAAAGTGAAATATTCACTACATAAATATTTTTGTATATGACATTAAATATTCATCTGTTTTATTCATGCAAACTGTCAGGACACTCCACACTAGGCAGACATTTAGTTAGATTATGTACTAAAGACACATTGTACACTGTGGTATGCTGTGGAATAATTTTATGTTTGTGGATTTCAGCATTGTGGCAGAAGTTTTTTGTGCTTTGTAATCTTCAACATAGTGATTTTTTCTTTATGAAGATGGTCAAGCCAATGTCATACAGGCCAGTCCATTGGGTACTTAGATAGATGTAGTTAATGCCTCTTGCAGCTGGCGGTGGCTGCATCAATGCCAGAAAGCAGCTCCTGATATGCACCCTAGGGTTCTGGTTCTTGTTATCTGAGTTATGAAAGCTTGTAGAGAAACTCTGTTGGTGTGTATTTTAGACTCTTCCATTATGAGGAAGGCCTGTAATCCAGACAGACCCTTGTGTTTGGTCGCTGCAGGTGTTATAACATTCAGAGTTTCTAACAAGCAACTAAACAGCTTTTCCTTCATGTTCTCTTGGAGGAGCTTGATGATTCTGTGCAGTCTAGGAGACTGCCTGCCTTCTGAAGGATTTAAAAGAGGCTTCTCTTTTGTTTGAGTTAGTGACAACAATGTAGTGGGGTTTCAGGCAATTGTTCTAAACTTGACTCCTTCTGTGTCAAGTTGTCGCGTGATGACCATTCATTGGTGACAGTTCTGGAGTGTAGCCTGGAGTAACCTTCTACTCATTCTTACTATTCTCTACAACATTTGGATGTTTTTTTAAAAACATATGAATATAATATACCATATTTATCAGCCACCCACTCTCCATTTGTCTATATTAGCCACTGAAAACCTTGTGTAAATATTACATAACATATATATAATCCATAAAGTTCAATAGCTTGACCTGACCATTCCCATTGGCTGATTTAAAGTCCCAGCACTCTCTACTAAAGTTTTCCACACTGAATTCAATGTGCTGTAATACATGGCTACACACGAGTGAGAGCGCATACATCCTCGTTCACTCTGGAACATCCACTAAGACTGATTTGTCTGTTATATTGACATCTGTGCTCCGTCTCAAACTCGATGCCCTTCGGATGCATCTGACGTTCTTAGCTTGTTGTGAAACCCTGAGACAGCCTGGAAATGTCAAGCTAAATGCCCCACAACAAGTCCAGTTGAACCTACATGAGAACAATGATGAACATACAATAATAAACAGTAACATATTAACCGCTATACAATCCTTATATGTACTGTTTGAGATATTTTTTTTACTATGATATGTTGCGTAATACTAAATGGTCAATCTATGGACATCAGGTCATGTGTGTGGTTCTTCATGGGAAGTTTGTCAGTCTTATCAGTTTTTGTCTCTGGTACAGCATGAAAGAGTCTGTCTTACAGGCCTTAGATGTGGCATGGTTCAGTAGAGGCATCATTAACCTATTTTATCCTGGCTCACTTGGTGCCCTAGGAGAGATAAGACATAACCAAAAAAAAAAGTAAATATTTATCAGTGCTTTATAAATGTAAGAAAGGATATTCTAGAAGTAAAGTTTGTTTGACACTTTGATACATGGTGGAGAAATTATACAAGCAAAATTATCTGTGTAAGATACAGCTCAATTGGACAGACCAAAGTTCATCTGATTGGTTGATTCCTGATTTTAAATAATAATAATTATTTATTAATCAATTTATATTTGCTATATTAAAACCACATTTAAAAATCCAGTATTTGGAAACCACAGAAATTTGAGTTTGAATAAACGTGATTTTGACTCTGAGTGTCTGAAGCCAAACAGATTCAGTCAGCTGTTGTTTTGCCACTGATGCTGACTGTTGATGTGGTGTCAATTTCTTGACATTTAGGTCCAGCCTGTGAATATATCACCATCTGTAGAGAGGAATAACCAATCACATTGCCATCTTTCATGGAAATTATAAGATTAGTCACTTAACTGGAACATGAATTGCTTTATATGGCACAACAAAACGAACAGAAATTCGTTTGCGATTTCCTGCTACAGTGACTGTTGCCAATGCAGCAAGAACAGAGCTCAGCTTTATGCAGATGAGGACCAAAGTGACAACTACCAGTGTGAGCAAGGAGATTCTAGAAACCAGCAGCTTGTAGGCTCTGTGATCTCAAGCCATTTAATAGCTGTAAGTGTGAACTCAGCTTTGTCCTTTCATCCTCAACCCCTGAGGTTTCTCATAGGCTCTCATGTTCCCTTAATAGTTGTCTTCAAATTTTGACAAATGTTTGTGCACTCACTCACAGGCCATGATAATATGGACCTTTGATTGAACTTCTGGCTTTTCTGGCGATGATGTAATGAGTCACTGTGCTGTTTGGAGTTTGGCTGAATTCATGTTAAGCAGATGTAATTTTATGTGCTGAAACAAAGACACACACACATTTGGAGCTTGGCTAAATGCATGCCAGGCAGATGTTATTTTATGCGCTGAAACAAAGACACACATACACACACACGTTTGGAGCTTGGCTGAATGTATATTAGGCAGATGTAATTTTTTGCGCTGAAACAAAGACACACACACACACACACACACACACACACAGAGACACTCTTCCCTAAGGAAGGGGGCAGGGGAACAGGCCGCTTGTATGAAGGAAATATGTTAGCTATTTATGGCGCTTTCCACTGCGTGGTACAACTCGACTCAGTACGGTAAGGCACAGCTCGATTCGTCTCGGTTTGCATTTCCACTGCAGTTTAATAACGCTTTCAGAGTGGGCGTGGTTATTCACATGTCGTTATTGTGTCACCCCATCAAGCTCTCGCTAGATCCGCTCCTCTGCTATCAGAGACAGTAAGGTGTGTACTTTCTCAACAGACAACGAAACAGCCACTTTTGGGCTGTTAAAAAAGGTGTGCTCATTCAAAACAGTTGCGTTTGATCTTTCGCAGGCTGTGCTGATTTAAATCTAACGGTTCTATTTGTGTTTGTGTCGCAAGTTCAGTGACGCATGTAACAAAGTTTCTCACCAGCTAATCACTGATCAGCAGAGTATACACGTCACGTCTTGGTAATGGTACGGTTCACTTGGAACCTCAACCAAGGAGGTACTAAAAAAAGTACCAGGTACCAGGTACTGTACCCAGTGGAAAACCCCCCAAAAGTGAACCATACCGACCATACCGTGCTGTACCATGCAGTGGAAAAGCGACATTATAGCAAAAGAAAATCACTCTGGCTTTTTGTGTGTCACCAAGCATTGAGCATATGGTTTGGTTTTTCCATTTTGTTTTCCAAATTCCCCCAAACAGATATGTGTCTATTAGGACTGTCAAAATGGCTGAAAAACTAAATTCGAATTTTTGCAATTAATCGAATTATATTTGAATTTTAAAATGCATAATTTCAGTTAGGGTGAAGAAAAGCTTTTGGCTTCTCTTCTGAGGCCACAAGAGGGCGCAAAATGTTACTAATGCACGTTTACTCCAATGCACTGGAATACATGACTGTGAAAAAAGTGCATAAGATTAAAAATAATTTTTAGAAACCAATTATAATTAAGTTGCTTAAAGAACTATAAACAACACAGCATCATGTATGCACGCATAGTTTAATGCAAAGGGCGGAAAGCCAATTTCATTTAAACATGAGATGCAGTGGAATGGGGGAAAACCCAACATAAAGTCATTTAACCCAGTTAAAAAGTCACGTTAATTTTACATGGCTTTCTAAAAATGCGGCTCTGTTGTGCGAGACGTGAATGCAATGGTGATAGATGTTCCTCTAGAAAATGCATGAAATATGCGTTCTGTGTGAATGGTTTTTTTTTTCAGTTTTGATCTTCTCCACATTTATGTTCTCTTTTTCCGCAATATTTTGAATGAACATCGCAGCAGCGCTGCATCTAGTTGGTTCAACTGGATAGGCTAACAAAAAAAATTATAATACAATGACACTTATATTTTCATCGCATCTCATGCGCCACTGATAAATGCCAAAGTATAATTTGACCATCCGCAGCCACGCACCATCCGCATTTTCCGTCCACACCCTCTCAAAAATTTCCTGCACGCGGACGGGGTACGCGGCTGTCAACAGTGCATGCACGAGGTGAATGATGAGACAGAAGTGGTACTGCTTGTCTTGTTCGTCAGCCTTTAGAAAGCTGTGGGGACGAGGCTGTGTGTGAGACGGAACGGAGCACAGAATGTGAAGTATAGCCGGGGCGAGCATTAAAGCAGCCTCCTTAAAGGTACAGGTTTTAGGACCTGCCATGAGAGGTCGCACTATCAAAAAAATAACAATCACGTGGTTTGATGACGCTAAGAAGGAGCATGGAATGATGGGATGTGTTGTCTTCTATCCAACTGCCGACGGCCATTAATCAGACGGAAAGATAAATCATGAATTTAACATGAGTTCAACGATTTGCGCGAGTAGATTACATACAAAGTCAATGCAAAGATGCGTTCAGACGATGGATCAGACGCGTCCTCGCGCAGGTCTAGAGACACAATGCCCCGCGTTTGGCGTATATGCCCCATAATACTTATCTTAAATCCTTCAGAAATGATCGTTATAATAGTAAACGTTTGTCGCGAAGCTACTTCCGCCATTTGTCCACAACACTGTTGTCATGTAGTTTCTACGTCAGTAAAGGCGGTCACAAAGGGTAACTGACGTCATTGACAGGCGACTTCACTGCCCCGTGTCACTGTTTAGAATGGGAATTTTCTCATGATTTACAAGTAGTTGAAAACATTAGAGATATTGTTAGTAATCAGCTGGACAGAATCTATAATACTAGCCTAGTGGTTTTTGGATATTTTACTGCAAATATCTTACAAATTGTACCTTTAACACACAGCTAAAATTCAAATGCAACATTTTTGCATTCAAATGTGGATTTTTATTTTTAGTTTAACGAATATAAAAAAATTAGATTTTTTTTTGTTTGACAGTCTTAGTGTCACAGGTTTTTTTTTTTTGGTCATAAATAAATGGCTATAACGCATTTGCAGTTTGATATGTAGCAGACATTTGATATATCGCAGGCATATACAAAATTTATTTATCTTTTATTGTGTATATAACTCGTCTCAAAATTTCACATGGAATTACATAATTTAAGAAAAGTATTTGTACCTGTAAGACTTTGCGAAGAATTAAAACCAAGTGAAATTTATTTGAAAGAAATATAGCATAAAACATACTTTTATTTTTAGTAATTTTTTTTATTTGTATTTATTTATTTGGAAAGGGACCATGTACAATATTAAACATAAATGTTTGGAAATAAATGTGAAAATTAAATAACGGAACAAATATATTATACATATGCACATAAACACTGTTGGGAACTTTACTTTAAAAAAGTAATTAGTTATAGTTACTCACTACTTGTTCCAAAAAGTAACTGAGTTAGTAACTGAATTACTCTATAATAAAAGTAACTCGTTACAAGGGAAAGTAACTATTTGCATTCCTGTAAAAAAAATGAATAAAAAAAGTTGCTATATGTTAAATAATTTTTTTTTTTTTTGAGCAGTTTTCACAAGTCAGTTAAAATGATTAGAACAGACAGGTGTTCGTACATAACTTTCGATATTTATTGCACGTCAACAGACAGAAAGAGTTTTATCCTGCACTTCAAGTATTATCTTTGTAAGAAAAGTGGTTTTGGCCACTAGCTTTGTAGATGCGTGTGTATCACATTACATGTACACATTACATGCACGTTCTTGCCTTTGACCACAATGAATTTAAAGTAGTGCTTATATCTCCACCTTGAAAATGCCAACTTTTCATCTGATTGCTCCTGACTTGCCATCTCTGCTGCTGCTGCGAATCTCTGTTTAGCTTTTGCATGCATGCGCGCGCGTTCGCGCGTGTATGTGTGTGTTTGGCGCCGCTGGTCTCAATGTTGACAAGCTAGCACGTTTTAGGAGGGATTTATTAAACACGGATGCAGAAGAAGGTTCTGAACTGTCCGAATATGTACAGTAACTGACTCTGCGGGACCGTGACAGCTATTTTTGTAAATTAACTCTCGCGGATGGAAGCAGGCCACCTGACCCGTATGCCATATGGCCATATGAATTACTTTTGGGTGGTTTGGGGAATTTTGTCAAGGCTTATTTTCTGATGTAACCTATCGCTGGGCTAACTATGATTAGCAATGTGTATTATTTTAAGAGACCATTCAAAGGATGGCACACACATCTATCGCTGTATGTTTGTTTAACATTTAAACTAGAAGGTGCGCTGAAGGTTGGCGACTTTTCACCTATAAAATAGAAACTTGCTGATTTACTAGATAAAACCAACACACCAGTTCATATGCATAGATTATTATACCTGATATTAAGTGTGCACTGCAAACACGAGCATTATTTATGATCATCTCCATCCAGTCTGTACTCCGTATTGCATTCAAGCATAATTGTCTTCTTGATTTCTGTGAAAGAATGTCTGCCGGGATCCGGTAAAACTTTAGTTTTGAAACAAAAGTGCTGTTCCTTCTATTCTGGCAGCCAAAAACACAACAAGAAGACATTTTTAAGTCAAAACCTCGAACTTTTAGCGCACCTGCTATTAGTTCTGCCTTATGTTTTGCCTCCAGCTAGAGCGGTGACGTCACAGTGACGTAGGCGATTAAGGGGTCTATAGTAACACACCGCATTTAACGTCCAGTAATGTTAACGGCGTTGTAACGACGGGAAAAGTAATTAGTTAGATTACCCCGTTACTGAAAAAATTACGTCGTAACCTAACGCTGTTCTTTTAAACGGTGTTATTCCAAACACTGCACATAAATAAATAAATTATATAGAAGTCATACCTCATAAGCATATCACTGCATATTGAGTTTAAAAAGATTACATTTAAAAACATTACATTCATAAAAAACATTCATAAAAAAAAACATTTCACAAAAAGAGGATTGTTATATTTCAAATCATTAAACAACAAAGATGTTAAACTTGTAAACTTTCTGATTGTCAAAAATGTTTATAGTTAATGTGGTGAACTACACCAGTGGTAATACACCGGTGTAAGGACACCTGTGTGAATTTGAGGGGAAATGACTTCTTGCATCCACAAAAATATTTGCAACACCAGATGGTTAAAAGTAATTGCAGAAAATGGCTCAGAAATGTGATGAAAAAAAAGAACTTCTGCCACTTTAAGAAAACTTGCTTGCAGATGGCACTTGGTTTCATATTTTGTAGGGCTGCAACTAACGATTATTTTCATAATCGATTAATCGGACGATTATTTTTTCGATTAATCGATTAATCGGATACAGGTTTTTTTTAATTCAGTTTGATTTTTTTGTTTATTATAACTAAATAAAACCCTAAATCAGGGTATTTATGTTTAAAAGTGTACTTTAAAAAGTGCAAAAGCCACACATTGAGTTTTACTAATATAATCTTTAATTTTTACATTTTAAACCTTAAAACACAAAAGTTTGTCCAGTTTTTAAACAATAAAACTTCTTTAAATATCCAAAATATAAATAAACAAAACAAAATATTGAGTTGTGCTGCTCATATAAACTTCACATTATGAAATTAGGACACAAAGATGTTTGTAATAATATATTAAGCAGCGTATTTTGTTGAAATATCAAAATTATAAATAATAAACAAACAAACGTTACTGTTTGATACTGTTTTGATACAGAGGTAGAATGCAGAAGAAGAGGAAAACTCTCCGATTAACATTACTCTGCCATTTAGCGTGTGACTGTTGTCATGAAAGTGACGTCATCAGTAACGCTCCCCGTGACGTGAGCAGACCAACTAATCGACAATGACATTCGTTGACAACGATTTTCATAATCGATTTTTATCGATTTTATCGATTAGTTGTTGCAGCCCTAATATTTTGTATCAAATGTAATGCCATTCAGACATTTTAAGTGTGTCTTCAGTGTCCAAAAGGGTCTTTCACTGTCCAAAAATTTTTTCGGGTATTCCCAGACATATTTTTTCCTTGTTGTTGTTGGTTTGTTTTTTGTTTGTTTGTTTTTTTTGTTTGTTACAAAGGCATTTCAAATAATTTTCAGGCACTACGCTGAGCTATTTATAATGAGCAGACCAACAGGAGCCAAGGCTAGTCAGTAATGTTTGATATCTGAGATAATTGAAAGGTATGTTTTGGCTAACACTTAATGTTAACATTTTATTTAATTCCTCATAGTATATGTTTTTTACTTTGTGAGAAAATATTCTAATGGACCTGCCAGTTAGACTTCAGCCCTACTGCCCTCAATGACAATAGATTTTCCAGTCCCTCCTGCTAAAAGCAACCCAGAGCATGATGGTGACACGGACATGCATGACAGTAGGAATGATGTTCCTGTGTGTTGAGTTGTATATGGTTTTTGACAAACTTCCCCAATGGCTTTTCCAACTGTCTTTATTAAGTCAGTGACATTTAAATTAAGCAACAGAAAAATCAATGACTTGATTTGAATAACTTCTGAAGTTTATGATGTAATGGTAACACTTTACAATAAGGTTCCATTAGTTAATGTTTGTTAATGCTTTAACTAACATGGATGAACAATGAACAATACATTTATTACAGTATTTATTGTTCTTTGTTAATGTTAGTTAATAAAAATACAGTTGAACTGCTAGTTCATGATAATTCACAGTGCATTAACTAATGTTAACAAGCACAACTTTTGATTTTAAGAATGCATTAGTAAATGTGGAAATTAACAACACAAGTGACAATGTGAACTCCTGCCCTTCTGTGGACGTACCATTTTATCTGTCTTAACATATATACAATAGACATTTTTGAACACAAAAACTAATTTAAACATAATAAATACATACTAAAAACAGATAATACAAATAACTGTGATTTTCTTTACATTCGTCAGTCTTTAAACGCATACAACAATAGGTTTGCCCGACTTCAAGCACAGTGTGCTGTTGCAGCAACGTTGATGTCATAAGTGGGTGCTGCTCAGTCGCTTGGTTTCGCCAGCACCAACAGAAAGACTGACCATGCCAAACACTTGTGACAAGCAACAAATGAATACACAAGACATTAACGGAACAAAATGCATGTGTTATGCAGTATGTATGATCGGGATGAAATGTGTGTGTGTGTGTGTGTGTGTGTGTGTGTGTTGCGATAAGTGTGTGTGTGCGCTGTACCCAGCACGGATATCTACTTCATCACAAAAAGGCAACATTTCTTGAAATGGCCAAAATTTACAGCAAGTACACAGAATATACTGTAACAATCAATGGTAATGTAATATGTACTGTATACATAACTGCGAGTTTCACAATAAGAAATACACAAGTCAATATAATTTGTGCTCTTCCCAGAGAAGAAGCGGCCCAGAACTTGAAAATGCAATATTTTTATAATGCGAGAAGTCCTTAGATCTTTCTGATCTGAAAAATAAATGTTATCTGCTGAAAACTTGAAGAGTGATAAACAAGGGAAGGAATGAGAGACTAAAGGAAGACTATGAAAAAACCTGAACTTCTCTAAACCATAGCACCTGGCAAATTTTGTGCAGAGCATATTTAGCTTCTGTGTTGTTTGTGTTATGTATTTTTCTAATGCCAAAGTTAATTTAGTTTTAATTCCACCTTGGAATAAGTAATCAATACTCAGAAAAATAGACTTGAGGTAAACAAGTTAACATTATGCCAAATGTTTGGTGTTTTACATTCTATGTAGAATTGAATTTAGTAGAAATACAACATCTAACAGAGAATACTTTCAGAGTTCAGTCAGAGAGCAATAGCCAAAAGAATGAGAGTGGAAAGTTACACGGGAGGACGCCCTTTAAAACAAAAATAAAGGGCTTCTCTCCTCTATTTCTCTCTCTGGCTTTCACTCTCAATCTCAATCCCTTTCATTCACCACTCCATCACAGTCACTCTCTGTATGGCGCTATCTTTTTTATTCCATCCTTCTAACTCACTCCCCCCCTGTCCTTTCTCAACTTCCAAAAGCATTTTTTCTGTCTCTTGTCTCCAGTTTTGCACTGAAAGTGTTTTACTTTTTGACTTCCTGAAGTAAAACCAACATTTGAATTGAAGTGAACAGAGTCTGAAGTCCCACTTTAAGTGAAGTAGTTGAAGTTGCTGCTGAATTTGCAGCCATGATGGAATAGGCTCATTTGTTTCAGGACGTAGGTGCCCAAGATGAACCTGCCTGGCATTTGGGTCATGCTCACAAGTAGGTGAATACGTGTTCCTTGTATAAAAATACCTGGATTAATAGGATTTTTTGTGTGTTTGTTTGTGAGTGTGTGCTAGTCCGAAGGTAGGTCGGTGTGTTAAAGAATTGATAAGCCACATAATAAGACAGTCTGGCACAGTCCACATGCTCCAACTGAAAGTCGCCTTCATGGTTTATATAAAATGATGTAGGGAATTTAGAAAAGCAGCACTGAATGCTTAGACATACACACACCCAAACATCGGCACACAAAACTGCATCATTCAAAAACTAGCTCAGACATGGCCATTTTTATTTTTTAGCAATGTTTATTTATTCACTGTTGTTTTGTTGGACAGATGAGTCACTTTCAGTGAGAGGAGGATGTGCGTGAGGACGACTGGCCAAAAATATATTCCTTTTAATGATTCTTTTGGAGGACATCAGAGTTTTTATTAAAGTAAAGATCGGTTATTATGTTGTGAGTCATATTTTCATTCAAAAACAGTCTGGATGTAAAGGTCCTTCTCAAAAAATTAGCATATTGTGATAAAGCTCATTATTTTCCATAATGTAATGATAAAAATTTAACTTTCATATATTTTAGATTCATTGCACACCAACTGAAATATTTCAGGTCTTTTATTGTTTTAATACTGATGATTTTGGCATACAGCTCATGAAAACCCAAAATGCCTGTCTCAAAAAATTAGCATATTTCATCCGACCAATAAAAGAAAAGTGTTTTTAATACAACAAAAATTTCAGTTATGCACTCAATACTTGGTCAGGAATCCTTTTGCAGAAATGACTGCTTCAGTGCGGCGTGGCATGGAGGCAATCAGCCTGTGGCACTGCTGAGGTGTTATGGAGGCCCAGGATGCTTCGATAGCGGCCTTAAGCTCATTCAGAGTGTTGGGTCTTGCGTCTCTCAACTTTCTCTTCACAATATCCCACAGATTCTCTATGGGGTTCAGGTCAGGAGAGTTGGCAGGCCAATTGAGCACAGTAATACCATGGTCAGTAAACCATTTACCAGTGGTTTTGCACTGTGAGCAGGTGCCAGGTCGTGCTGAAAAACGAAATCTTCATCTCCATAAAGCTTTTCAGCAGATGGAAGCATGAAGTGCTCCAAAATCTCCTGATAGCTAGCTGCATTGACCCTGCCCTTGATAAAACACAGTGGACCAACACCAGCAGCTGACATGGCACCCCAGACCATCACTGACTGTGGGTACTTGACACTGGACTTCAGGTATTTTGGCATTTCCTTCTCCCCAGTCTTCCTCCAGACTCTGGCACCTTGATTTCCGAATGACATGCAAAATTTGTCCAAAAGTCCAGTGCTGCTTCTCTGTAGCCCAGGTCAGGCGCTTCTGCCGCTGTTTCTGGTTCAAAAGTGGCTTGACCTGGGGAATGCGGCACCTGTAGCCCATTTCCTGCACACGCCTGTGCACGGTGGCTCTGGATGTTTCTACTCCAGACTCAGTCCACTGCTTCCGCTGGTCCCCCAAGGTCTGGAATCGGTCCTTCTCCACAATCTTCCTCAGGGTCCGGTCACCTCTTCTCGTTGTGCAGCGTTTTTTGCCACACTTTTTCCTTCCCACAGACTTCCCACTGAGGTGCCTTGATACAGCACTCTGGGAACAGCCTATTCGTTCAGAAATTTCTTTCTGTGTCTTACCCTCTTGCTTGAGGGTGTCAATGATGGCCTTATGGTCAGCAGTCTTACCCATGATTGCGGTTTTGAGTAATGAACCAGGCTGGGAGTTTTTAAAAGCCTCAGGAATCTTTTGCAGGTGTTTAGAGTTAATTAGTTGATTCAGATGATTAGGTTAATAGCTTGTTTAGAGAACCTTTTCATGATATGCTAATTTTTTGAGATAGGAATTTTAGGTTTTCATGAGCTGTATGCCAAAATCATCAGTATTAAAACAATAAAAGACCTGAAATATTTCAGTTGGTGTGCAATGAATCTAAAATATATGAAAGTTTAATTTTTATCATTACATTATGGAAAATAATGAACTTTATCCCAATATGCTAATTTTTTGAGAAGGACCTGTATGCTCAAATGTGGACATTCTGAGATTTTGTAAGGGAAATGTGAAAAGTGTGTGTATTTAAGAAATCATAGTATGCCTTCTGCTTTCTGGGCCAGTGTCAGATTTAAGTGAGTGTATGTTCATGATTGTGTGTTTGTTTGTGTGTGTCCCCTACTGTGAAGCATCTCAGTCTGAATTGTAAGTCTTTGAATGTATTTTCACTTAGGTACTTCAGTGCCATTATTCTCAAAGACACTGAAGAAGTTTTTGAACAGTAAGATTTTTTATCTTAATATATGTTATCATACATGTAAAAAGTGCTATGTTACAAATCTTAGTATTATTATTTTTAATACTAATAAATGTTACGCAGTGAACGGTCATGATTATACCTGACATGAATCTTTGCTGAATTTTAAAATCAGTAACAACTCTACTTATATTTGAAAACTTCTTAAGAATTTTTCAAAAATTGCAGTTCTTAGAAACTTTCTTGAGAAATGTGTTCTTTCTTAAGAGGACTTTTGTGAAAAAAATATTGGGTAACACTTTAGAATAGGGAACACTTATTCACTATCAACTACAACTTTTCCCTCAATAAATTCCTAATTTGCTGCTTATTAATAGTTAGTAAGTTAGTTGTTGAGTTTAGGTATTGGGTAGGATTAGGGATGTAGAATAAGGTCATGTAGAAGTTCGTTTTCGTTCTTTGTTTGGGGGCAAAAATTTCGAAAAGGCTGAGCAATGGTATACAGTTTCCAAACATTCCTTCACCCCCGCGCTGCTGGAGGCGGTGTATAGATTAATGTAAACATATGTCGCGTCGCTTGGCGTATCCCTAAAAACAAAAACATTGATGCAATAAAGAAGTGTAGGCAATCTAGATTTGAGACTGGCACCAATGGTCAGAATATTATAGACAAAAGAATCATGATTACCAGCAGTTCAGCGTCAAGTATAATGTTTGCAATACAAAAGAACCATTCCATTTCCATAATCAGTCCTTTATGGTAAATGTGAATCTCATAGTCAGAAAACTTTAGCATGATGTGAAAAAAAAAAACAACAACATTGGAGTCAGTTTGTTACTTTATTTTATTAGTGTTCATTTATTTTATTAAACTGGATAAATTGTTACACTTTTTTATATTTCATGTGGTGTCACGATTTACTTTTGATAAAAGCAAAGGTTTATTATTGTATGTTCGTTTGGCATTACATTTACTGTATACCCTTTAAATTCGCTTATTGAAAGAACAACAACAACAACAGCAGCAGTAGGCTAACATTTATTTGAGACACATGTATTTGGTACTTGCTACCTTTTATCTTTACTATTTCCTTTCCTGGCTTTGGAAATCTTGTCTCGGATGTTTCTCTGTGTCGCTTTATGCATAACTCCGAGTCATCGACACCAAGTTTTGTTGCAATTTCTTTCTAGGAATTAAATGCTTTCTCTGAATTTTCAAAGTCTGTCTGCAAACTATCATACATGTGTGGATATATTTGTGCCAGCTATTCGACACTCCAGTGTATTAATTTCGCTAGTGACTAGGAGATGTTGATCGCCTAACCTCCACTGAATGTGAAATGAAAAAAAATTGCACATCAAAAAGGTGGAGTTTCAGAACACACCCACCGATTGATAGCTTTGTTCAGCTATTTTGAACTGCCGAAACAAACTTAAAACTAACTTAGTTTCTGCTTGATTTTGTTGATATATCAGTTTGTTCTTTGTTCGTTTGAAGTATATTGGCGCCTTAGGGCATTAATATGTGCTTAATTAGTTCTAATAAATGGCTAATATTCTAGTAATATGCATGCTATTACACATTTTCTTTAAAGTGTATATATATATATATATATATATATATATATATATATATATATATATATATAATATTCAAATATTTCCGATAAACCTGCCTCATCATGTAAAACCAACATGACATGTCAGTCAGACACTCTCTACCTGTAAAAGCAGACAGTTCTTGGCCAGAATAAACTAAAGAAGATCAGTAGTCAGGGTCAGTAGCCTGAGATTGAGTCCTAAGATAAATATAGAACAGTAACCTCTATCAAAATCCCATATTTGATGGCCAGGGGGCATTGGTTTGAACCATCGGAATGTGTTCCCCCAAATCATTTTAGCTTTGTCTCTTCTTCAACACAGTCACACATGAAGAATGAGTGATGCTGAGTCCTTCAGGGTGGAATGTCATGAGGAGACTGTGGTAAATTTGATCTGGTGCACACAACTCCCTTAATGGTAGTCAGCTTATATTAAAAAAAAAAGAATTCCTCATAGCTGATTGCAAATCTCTCATAGCTGTTCTTACTCCAAAAGCTGATAACTGCGCTATAAAAGGTCTCACATGTGTTGAGCCTGGAAGCTCAATAATTTCTAACCAACATTAGTCAAAATGTGTCCAGTAAGTTCAAAGGAAAATGTATGGACAAAGAAATACAGTTACCAAGAATTTGCTTCCTTACCAAGTGAATATGAAACTAGGACAATTTGTCACATTGAGAAGTGAGTGGATTTAATGTGAAATCACATTTCCTTTGATTCCCTCGGCTGATGTAAACACACATGCATGAGCTTCCTCTCTGGTCCCAGTCTACTATTATGTGCTATCATGGTTTCATCTCTAAAAAAATATGTCATGTTTTTTAAACCTGTCCGAATATTTACCCGAGCAAAGCACAAGTTGTCATTCTGTGAAACAGGCTGTGTGAAAAAGAGAGTGTTAAAGTGCCTCAAATTTGAATGCATCTCTATACCTTCAATGATTTAAACCAACTCACATGCCAGGACATTATTCTCAGCCCCTCCAGCTCTCATTGCTGCATCCAGAATTCATTATTGCAGTGTGGAATTGCCTAACCTGACATGCATTGATACAGATCATTACATCATTTGGAAGAGTAATAGCAAGAATAAGGAGGGTTTGAAAGTCAACACTAAATTTTTTAAAGGGATACAGTGGCTCACAATTAGTTCACCCATTTGACTGACTTGACTTCAATGAAACACAAAAGGAGAAATTTGCTCTTTTCCAAACAATGATAGTGAATGAGAATGGATTCTGGCAAGCTCCAAAAAAAGACTAAAAACAGCCATTAGAGCTTAATAATAGTGATTAATATGAACTATATTCAAAGTCTTCTGAAGCCATATGATATGACTGTGTGACAAACAATCAGAAATTTATTTCAGCACTTAAATTTCTTTCGGTTTTATGTACAGTATTTTCAAGCTTGAGACGTCGTTTTTTGCAGTGTTTTTTTTATTTTTTTTTATTGGTTTTAATCTTCAAAAGCTAAGGCTGAGGGGATGATATATATATATATATATATATATAAATTATTCTTACAGGTTTGGAAGCATATAGATGAACAGCTATTCCTTTAAATTTTTCTTTTATGCTCTATTGTGTATGAAAATGTTCAGCTGATATGCACGCTTTGGCACAAATACAAAGGCTCAGTATGGTGCAGTCTTTCACAACACTACAAGCTTGCAGCCCAGCATGAGCTCTGGGATTGCAGATACCACGTGCCTGAGTGCCCACCTCCCTGGCTTTGTGATGCTCTTTCATTTATCATTCAGATGTAATCATGTCAACAGAGGAACAACTGATTCCCCTCATATAAATATTTAAACTGAGGTGATGAAGTGTCTGGAGAGGTGTCCGAAAGGGTTTGCTTAAACAATTTAAAGGAAAGATATTTTTATTAGAATAAGGTTTTTGTGTGTGTGTGTGTGTGTGTGTGTGTGTGTGCAGAGTGACCTAAACTAAATTGTGTCTGTGTCATAGAGTGAACATAAAACCAACACAAATTAAGCATTTGTCAAGAATGAAATGTTAAACGATAACATTTTTAGGGTATGCAGACATGTTTTGATTGCTAAGTCTGGGGATCTAAATTCCAATGACATTACTTGCGAGACTTCATCCAAAACATTATGACAACTTCTACACTTCTGTACAATAACTTCTAGCAGTCTATCTTTACGTCTTCATCTTTTATCATTCTGTCTCCCCTTTTCTACCATCCATTTCTTCCGTTGTCCTCTGACATCTTCTCTCATCCCTTCACCTGTCTCTTTGACAGCAGCATGAAACTCATTGGGGTTGGTAAGTGATTGCATATTCAGGAAAAGTGACCCCATCCGCAACTCCTCATCTAAACCTTTCCCCATTTAATTTGTGAGATGTGAACTCGTCTCAAACCTACTCATCTTCTCTTGCTTTATTCCATGGAGCTTAACTCCCCCTCAGCCTAGAACATTCTGAAAGATGTCTGTGTGTAGTCCTGTGGTTTCTACTGCATTTCCATTCTCCAAATAGAAAATTTGGCTTTATGTTCCAATAATTTCTCCACAGTTGCATCAGAAACTAGATTTTTACTTGTTATGAAGAATACGTAAGTGGTACTTGCCAAAAGTTTGCAAGGGTCTTATACAGGGTTGCCAAGGCATTTTTTGGGAAAAATGTAGTACAATGTCTCATTTCCAATGATTAGTATGCTTCAGTTCAGTACGGTACACAATTATTTCTGTCTCTATTGTCAGAAGTTAGTAAATGGTACAAAAATAGAGAACCGTACTGTTTTGGGACCCTTCCGTTGGGGTACCTAGTTCAGTAGTTCGGTAGTTAAAGTGTGGAGCTGATTGCTCTTGTGTGCTGGGCTTGTTCACATCATAGTGTGCAAACACAAAAACATATATATAAGTGTATTTTATAATCTTATACTTCCTCACACATACACTCAGATAATGTGGTGCTTTCCTCTTTGCATATAAATGCTGTTGATTGCTACTTTCCAGCATACACCACGCCTATCAGTTAAGGGTACTGCTGGCAGTGGAAATGCAATCCAGATCAGGGTGTACCATCCCAAATCATATCGTACTGTAGCGCTTGGTGGAAATGAGCCATAAGTGGCACCTGCTAAGGTGTTCTGGGTAGTTAGCAGGGTGTTGCTAGGTGGTTGAAAAAAAAGTCATAAGAGTATTGTAGGGGACTGCGAGGGTGTCACTATGCTAGGGCTGCCCCCAACTAAAGATTTTCCTAGTCGACCAGTTGTTCATTAAACTATTAGTCAACTAATTGCCTGTTCATGATAGTAATTTGATGTGTCGTCATCTTTACCGCTCTGCACTTTCAGAAGGCTGTGGGACACAAGGAGGACAGAGACCAACGCTTGTCTAACGATTAGTTGACTATAAGGGGGCAGCCCTACACTATGCAGTGGTTTGTGGTTTCTACATTTTCTGAAGAAAGTATGAGTGGTGACTTGCCCATGTAAAAGTTGCCAGGGTTATGCGGGTTGTTGCTAAGGCATTACTTGCAGTTGCTGAGAGTTTTGCTATGTGGTTGTTACATTTTATAATGAAATATAAGTGGTGACTTCTTTTTTTAATACTCCTGTCTCTGATATATCTCAAGTTCCTCC
Source organism: Carassius carassius (assembly GCF_963082965.1). Classification (NCBI taxonomy): domain Eukaryota; kingdom Metazoa; phylum Chordata; class Actinopteri; order Cypriniformes; family Cyprinidae; genus Carassius; species Carassius carassius. The sequence continues at coordinate 35,228,251 of NC_081756.1, read as the reverse complement.
TTCAGTTTAAGTCAAATTAATTTAGATTTATTGTTTACCAGTTTACCATGTACCAAGTGAAAATTGTATGAATATTTTAAAAAGTAAAAGCACATATCGTTCCATCTGACCACTCAATTTTAGGTATCATATTTGTCTGTAGCACTAATACTGTTTTGAAAAACCTCTAAACTTTTGAATGAGCAATAGCAAGCAGAATAGTTATAATTCACAAACGCTTCCACCTTCAAATTACTTTCTCAGAATGTGCTTGCAGCATGATGTTTTACATTTTGAATCATTCTTTTTCACTGCTGCTCCAGTCATTTCATATGTGGTCCCTATAGGGGTACTGTTTATACAACATTTTCCCAAGCTCTGTAGAATTTCTTACTGACTTTAGTTGCCGCTGGACTATGAGATTTTCCATTTGTATCGCAGGCCTTTTGATGGCTGGAGGGAGGAGTTTGTGTCTACTGATATCTGACTTCTTGGAAAGCATTTACATGGAGGATCAAAGTCCTCAACCTCCTACCCATTTTATCTGCTAGCACAACTAACCACAAGCAGTGCATGCAGAGCAAACACATGCTAGATGCTAGCTCTGGCCCTTTGGCTTCAACACTGTTTCTTCTCCTAATGGCAGGGTTTAAGTGTGAAGCTGACTGGGTGACATGGTTGATTTTTTTGGAGAGAGTTCTTTACTGAGGATTTGACTTCAAATTTTTTTTCTTCAAGTTTTAAAAATCACTTTCAATAACTTGTAGAATTAGAGGGTTTGAAATCAACGTTAGATCAAAATGTACTATATTTATTTCTATATATATATATATATATATATATATATATATATATATATATATATATATATATATTACCCCTCTCTCCCGGGTCCTCGCACTTGCGATGAGTGGGGCTCGAACCCGGGTCTCCGGCATGGGAGGCAATATATTTTGCTTTCTTTAAAGTGTGAGTGTCTGTGGACTTTTAAGAGATGGTTGTGTTGACATTGATTTCTTGGAATTTTGAGGTGCTCGGTTTTATTTTGATTATAAAAAATAAACGTCATTGCTGTCTTCACAAACCAATTGTTTTTTGTTCTTCACTAGCATTACTCTAATGCATCTCTGAACCTACATTCAGTATGACTAAAATACTAATAAATCAGATTATCTAAGACTTTTACTAAAGTCATTTTGTAATTGGTGACTTGTAACTTGTAATGGAGTCAAGTATGGTTTTCAGGTACTCTTTATACATCTGCCTCGTATATGGGTTGTGTTGCTATTTCTTAATGATTATAAAGTAATAATACCAAACAACTCAACAAATTGTGTTATGACACCAGGTTTTTTTTTTTTTTTTTTTTTTTTTTGACAGAAATGACATGGATAGCTCTGGTTTTTAAATTGAACTGAGTTCTATTTTTGTTTCATCAGGACCAGTTCCCAGAGAGAGGGGAGATTCTAGTCTCATCCCAGGACTTGAAATTGGTTCTACACGTTGAACGAAATCAGTAAGTAATCTCTTTAAATCACTAACCCATACATATAATTAAATAAAAATGTATCTGATTACAAGGTCCTGACATATGGACATTTGCAGAGCACCCTCACACGATCTTTAAAATTACTCTTATTCTGTTTCTTTCACACTTCTAACTGACTAACTGCAAGATTTCATAATTCCCATCTAAGCAGTCATGAGTGGACTACTCTAAATAAATAAAAAGCCTTTTTCTTTAAACATTTGAGCATAAGCTTATACTGTACTACTCAAGAGAAACATTCTAAACCTCAGTATACTGTAGACCGATTTTTATTGCAAACTGATTTTTCAAATGTTGAATACATATCCACTAAAATATATTAGCAAAAAAATTGCATCTATATCCAGCTAATAAGGTGGAGATTTGGGAGTGGTGCTGAATTAATTTGCGACTGGTAAAACTGTCCAGGAAGTGGAATAATGACTTGAACCGCAGATATTCTGCAGATAAGAAAAGGGAACACGTTTCTCCATCACCTTCTGATTGTTCTGCCAAATGCGGAGATGAACCAGTGCAATGGAGTCACAGTCTGAGTCTGACTGTACTGAAATCCTTCTGGGGATAGATTGCCTTATCCTTCTCAAAAATTGCAGGACCACATTAATGTTACTTGGCAGTTATGCAGTTAATGTTTATTTTAACCACATATGAACCTTGCATTCCCTTTCAGTCTTGGCCAGTCTGGTTTTTCAAATGTAGGTCAGAAGAAAGGACACAAGCACTGACACACATAAACATTGAGCAGCCTGACTTCCTGAGTATTGTCGAGGTTTGAAGGAACCCTCAAAGCAGGCTGGCAGTCTTTTTTGGAGTTTTTACAAGAAAAAGTACTCTCCAAGCAGGTCGAAGTGAAGAAAATGAGGAGAGTCAGGGCATAGAGGGCTGGCATAGAATCTAGATCACAGCCGCATTGTAATGGCCCAGGAAATGGAGGGTAGCTTGAAGACTTTTTAATGAATACACTCAATCTATAGACTAAGCTTTTCTTGAAATAGATAAAAGAAGGTGCATTACTTGAGTGTATATGCCATTTGTCTAATTGCTTCTTTGCATTGCATCTCTTGCAGTGAAGTGCTTTCAACACAACAAGAAGGAGAGCATACAGAAACGGAAAGGTTATTTTTAGAAGGAAGGGCAGAAGGTGTCTGTTTTGTGTAAAGGGACATTTCAAAAGAAGCAAACCTGTTTTTCTGAGCACCATAGGGCAATTAATTTTTTTTAAATAGAATTTATATATTATAAAGCAGTGGTGGATGAAGTACACTGATCAAGTACTTGAGTAAAAGTAAAGATATCCTTAAAAATATATCACTCCAGTAAAGGTATGAAGTACTTCTTTTTAATTTGATCAAAGTACGAAAGTATTCCATTTTTGTAGTTAAGTATTAGAAGTAAAAAGTACTGATCGCTGAATGGGCATTTCTTTTGTAATTTTACATTTTATAATTTTATAAGTTTTTTAGGAATATAAAGTAAAAAGTCCAGTATTAAACGTTGGAATGTTGTGAAGTCTAATACTTGAAAAATCTACTTAAATACACTAAGTAAAAATACTTTGTTACTGTCGACCACTGCTTTTTTCTATCTGGAAACTGAATTATCATAGCAAGCAGAGATCTGTCTTGTTGAATTATTTTATTGCTGTTTATGGTTCAGTAATCAAGACAACCTCGCACTGACCCTTTTAGTAGGATGCAAAACAACACTAAGCTCAATGACCCGTGTTGTGAATTCTTGCAAAGGTTGACATTATAATCAATGTGTAACGTAAATAGTACAGTGAATCCCCTATTTACATTGTGTGTAGTGTAGTGTAGTGTTAAAGTGCTTGGTCGCATTAGCAATGTTTTGGTGAAATTTCCAGGAAGAAAATGTCAATTGCATTGTCAATTAAGTAGCAATGTATGAAGCACAGCTCACTAGAAGTCACTTTTACTTATTAGGTCTTTCGACACATACATGTTTTACAAAAATAAAAAGGACAGCACTTTTAGAGTTCATCCCACTTTTTGATGTGAGCATAAGTATTGGAACAGTTGAATTTAAGGCAGATGTAAAAGATTGAAAGCTAATATTTAGTTGCAGATCCCTTGCATGAAATCAGAGCCTGCAACCCATTGACATCACCAGACTCTTGGTCTTATGCTTTGAAATGCTTTTTCCCAGCCTTTTTTATTGCAGCCAATTCCAACTGTTGCTTGTTTTGGGGAATTTCCCAAATTTTTTGGGTCTTTAGTCTCCTCTTCAGCTGGTGAAATTAATGTTCAATCGGATTTAAGTCTAGAGATTGATTTGGGCAATCTAAGACTTAATTTATTTGCCCTGATAAAGTACTTGACTGAACTGGCAGGGTGTTGGGTCATTGTCCTGATCCAATATGAAGTGCTTTCTAATGAGTTTGGTGGCATTTTCATGAATATTGGTAGCAAATATGATTTTGTACCCTTCCAAATTCATTCTGCTACTGTCATCATACATTAAGTCATCATTGAAATGAAGATGTCCTGTTCTAGAGACAGCCATGCATGCCCATGCCATGACACCACCTCCACCAAACTTTACAGATGAGGTTGTATGCTTAGGATCATTTGCAGTTCCTTTTTTTCTCCACACTTTTGCTTTCCAATCACTTAGATAAAGGTTAATCTTTGTCTCATCGGTCCATCAACTTAGTTCCAATACTTAGGCCGGTGACACACTGACTGTGTTACGTGAGCGGGATAATAGTACTGTCAGTACTGTCAGATAAATAGTCAGTGTACTGTCTGAGTAAATGAATTACTCTGGGATATTGGTTTGTTTTAACTCAGAGGGAGTGTCAGCCACATTAAAAAAGTTAACAGCTTAAGTCATTTGTGGATTAATGCGTATTGGAGATGCGAACCGTTTAAAATGATTCAGTTCGATTTGGTGAACTGGTTCAAAAAGATCTGGTTACATCGAATGATTCGTTCGCGAACCGGATATCACAAACTGCTGTTTTGAACTCTCTCACAACAGACACGGAAGAGAAAACAATGATGAATAAAGTCATAGTTTTTGCTATTTTCGATGATTCAAAAAATTCTAACTGACCCTCTGATGTCACATGGACTACTTTGATGATGTTTTTCTTACCTTTCTGGACATGGACAGTATACCGTTTCAGTGGAGGGACTGAGAGCTCTCGGACTAAATCTAAAATATCTAAAACTGTGTTCTAAAGAGAAACTCTTTCACAGGTCTCACGGGTTTGGAACGACATGAGGGTGAGTTATTAATAACATAATTATGATTTTTCGATGAACTAACCCTCTAAAGCTCACCAGTCTTACAGCTGTGTTGCATTACATATGATCCATAATGTGACCATAAAAAACTCTAGAAAACCTCCAGGCATATTTGTTCCTTATATGGCATATTTGAAATGGCTCTTGTGTATTGCATAGAGCAAACTCCTATTTTCCATCTTTTGACTCCATAAAAATAACAAACAAAGAGCCTCTCATTTTGCAAATGACAATAAGAAATAGGTAAAATTTTGCATTGTTTACCCATCACAATTTCGGACAAGTGCAAGGCTTTGCCATTTTATTTATAGGCAAGCTATTTGTGATGTAAATGAGCATGTTTGTGTGTGGCTAAGCTGGTATTTAACCGAAAAGCTGAGAGTTTAAAGAGAGTGAATGAGCAGATACACGCGGATGACAGGCATGCTTTAGTGTTTATAACCTGGAGTAATGTGTTTTAATCTCTTCTGGGGAGGATCTTACCACATATTTTAATTAAATTTAAAACAGAATAATGCACAGAAATGTCCTTTGAGGTTTGTTATTTTAAAGGCCGTGTTGCAGGGTTAATTTTTCAACAAATTTGTGCAATATGCTTGTTGGTAATAAGCATTTAAACTGTTATCCATTGTATTTTATGTTGTTGGGTATCAGAAAACGGAATATAATACCAAAAAGTAGGTACTATCCTACCGCAGCCTCCTTTCCTCCACAATGCATTGCATTACGTCACGTTGGGGAGAGAATTTACCAAAGCCTGCCTTGAGAGCATTGAGAGTGACTAGAGAGACGAGTAGTAGACGAGAGTATTCAGATTATAGATAAATAGATAAATACATATATATATATATATATATATATATATATATATATATAGATAGATAGATAGATAGATAGATAGATAGATAGACTAGATATATAGATAGAAAGACAGACTAGATATATAGATAGATAGATAGATAGACAGACAGATATCGACCAACAGCGACCAAAACGCACTACCATGGGACAGCACCGGTCACACAAGCACCTGCAAAACACAGCGACAGACACGCGGCTACATTTGCAACCGATAAAACCAATTTTCACCGGAGGAAGAGATAAAAGCTTAGCAGTGGTGGACAGTAACGGAGTTGCTTTACTTACTTCGATACATTTTTCAAGTATCTGTACTTTAGTGGAGCAGTTTTATTTTGAGTAACTTTTACTTTTACTTCACTACATTCCAAAGCATAAAATTGTACTTTTAACTTCACTACATTTCATAAAACATATTGTTACTCCCTATAATATATCACGTGTTCCGACACGCAGAAGCGGTGTCTGATTCATCATGAACGAACTGAGTTTTAAAAAAAAAAACTTTTAAATCGGATCACAAATCGCACCGAACGATTCGTTTACGAATGACAATAATCCGATTGCAGCCTACTTTCTATGGATTGCAATTTGTTCTGGAGTCGACCACTCACTGATTCAAATTAACCGTTTAGTACGAGTCTCCAGAAGTAAGAACCGGGAGATCTTGTGAGCGAGCGTGTGTCTGATGTTGCTAAAAGTAAGTTATTAATGTTGAAATTTTGGATTAATTATTGTAACTGAAAATCATATTTAGGTCAAAATTGTCAGTTGTTTGGGAACTAAATCTATTGTAAAGAGTGATCTATTTAAGCCCACTGAAATGCTCGAGTGCAGACGATGCAGACACATCAATTTTTGGTAAAAAAAAAAACAAAAAAACATTAAAATAACACATTAAATACAATAACTCATGCACGTTCAAATTCGTCATTTGGCCAGGGGTGTTTTTAAACCACAGACAAGGTTTGAGAAGGAAAAAATCATTATGAAAATATAATTATATTTTCCTTAAAATGTTCAACTTCAGGCCTTATTATCATGTCATATATAACTGTGATGTTCTGTAAAACAACAAACTTTAAAATACTTTGTTCTTACTGGTGAAAATCAGATGGTCATCTCTGTTTTCTCTTAGGTACATCACAGTGTAAGACACAATGACAAAGGTTAGTGAAGTGAAAGTGACATTCAGCCAAGTATGGTGACCCATACTCAGAATTTGTGCTCTGCATTTAACCCATCCGAAGCGCACACACACAGAGCAGTGAACACACACACACACACACTGTGAGCACACACCCGGAGCAGTGGGTAGCCATTTATGCTGCAGCGCCCAGGGAGCAGTTGGGGGTTCGATACCTTGCTCAAGGGCACCTAAGTCGTGGTATTGAAGGTGGAGAGAGAACTGTACATGCACTCCCCCCACCCACAATTCCTGTCGGCCCGGGACTCAAACTCACAACCTTTCGATTGGGAGTCCGACTCTCTAACCATTAGGCCACGACTTTCCACACTTATCGGTACTTATCTGAACTAACGTCATGATCACTGCCATAGAAAACATAGATATTTCGCTCAGTGCTATTCAATGAAATATGTGTGTCGTTATTGTGCACTGCTGCTCGTAGACTAGCTCCAGTGCTCATTGCTGCATTGCTAAATGATAGCAACTCACCAGGACACTTCACCAACTCTCCACTCATTCTCCTCGGACCATGCATTAATTGGCTTTGACGGCCATCAGTTCTTGGCAATTCCTCATTTGCCCTCTCACGTCTGGCTGGTTCGAAATTACATGGCTGCGGGCCATCATACATGTTGGCTCTTGCCACCTCTTCCTCATCCCAGTCAGTCGCTATAGTTCTGATGCTGAGTTGCAGGCAGGTTTTTGAGCTCGTAATCACTATTTCATACCACAACTAACAACTTTGTACCGTTTCAGGCAAGTTACGCCAAACTTTCTGAGCGCAAGGAATTGTAGCTAGATTAATTTATTTTATTGCAACGTTACATTGACCTAAAATCGTTTTTTCAATGTGTACGACTTGCTTAAACACTGCATCCGTAGGCAGTATTATTCGTAGGGGGTGTCATTGTTGTTTCGTGTGCTGTGTGACCTCGGAACCTCGGAGTACATCGATCTAGTACGAGTTCACGGGTGAGAAGTGACAGGTTTGACTGCCCTTCCAGTGCGCTTTCACAGGTTTAAGGTTGGAAAAACACGGGTTACGGGTTACCTGGAACGCGGCATCATACTAGGCTAAGGCTACCTAAGGCTGACGTCATCACCGATACCAAAAACATAAAAAACTGGTCTTTAAGACCATTTTTGAGACATTGTAAAAATGATATACATATCTTGAGTGAGTTATGTACCCATTAATCGAAAGTGTTGGTTAACCTGCAACATGGCCTTTAAGGTACAGCACTGATTATGCCCGTTTACTCATTATGGTATTGTGGGGTGATCTGTGGGTCTCTTTTGAGGTCAAGTGGTTTATTAAAAAAGTTGCTTTTACGTCATCCAAAGAGCAGTTTAGAGAGAGACTGGAGGAGGGCATGGTGTATCAGAGGTGAAAGAGATTAATTGAGTTATAAAATAAGAGAGAGAAACTGGAAGGAAATAATTGGAGAGAATGTGAGCGGGAATGTATTTGAGAAGTATAAACTAATGATGTGAAGGAGAAAGGATAAAGAAGCATGGAGGACGAGAGGGGTTTAGGTCATGGAGAGTGGTGATAAGGAGACAGAGGATAGAGAGCTGAAAAGAACATGAAAAGGGAGATGAAGAGTGCAAACAGGTGGTTGTGCTTCAGATCCCAAGAGCTGAACCTCATATCCCATCAGAGCTAAAATGATTGACCTACATATATTTTAATGTATTCATCCCAGAGGATATGATATTTTATATATATATATATATATATATATATATATATATATAAATATCATATATATATAAATACATACATATATATATAAATCAAGTTTTAACAATGTTTACATGTCTGTCTGGTGTTTTTGATATGCTTAAAGCCGAACCATGTGCAAATTCATCAGTCAACACCTAGCAACACAGACAGCCTTGCTCAATGGTAGTGACAGCAGCACCAATCCACCTGTCACTCAAGTGGCCACGCCCTTAATTATGCAGAATTTTAAAAAGATGAGTTATAAAAAAAATTCACCCCGCAACAGTTGTCATGAAGAGTAAAATTAGCTATATAGAACAAACACACGTTTTGTACAAGGCTCTAAACTTACTTTTCTGCTGTAAAATTGGGCATTGTAATAAGAGGGGGGGGGGGGGGGGTCTACGGGGTGGACTTCCTTTTGGAGCCAGTCTCAATTACAGTTTAAATCACTTTCATGTTTGTTTCAAGAGAGACACCGGAAGGTTGTCGCTTGGTTCAGTCTGTGCCATTGTTTTCACAGCCTCACATCATAAGTGTTACAGTTTTAAGATGGTTTAACATCATAAAACAGCTAAACTATTAAAATGTATATTTTTAAATATTAAAATAAAAATAATATAGTAGATCCAGAAGAAAATATCAGTGCTTTTACTGCATCAGAAGCATTGTCATTGACACATAATGCTACACTTTTCAGTGTAAAAGTGTAGATCACAATCCAATAAAGAAAATCTCTCAAAGTTTAGTATGCAATAAGCAATTTATTTTTTATTTAAATTTGCTTCATTTTTTTTTTTATCAAAGTTTAATTTATTTATCTTCCATGTCTGTAATTTGTGCTGAACTAATCGTTGAAGTTTAATAATTGGCAATAACTTTACAACAAACAGTATAGTGAAGATATGAGAATATGAATAAAGTGCAGAACTTTAATAAGCAATGGACATTTATTGTCTTCTTGTTTCATACACTCATCATTTGAATGGATAATAATTAAAAACATTAAAAGGTTAATAGTGATACTTAAAGTTTTTTGTAGAGCGAGATAATTTATTATTATTATTATTATTATTATTATTTTTAATTGTATATTTAGTATTTCTTAATTATTTTGTTTTAATTGTTTAGGTGTGCTATTATAATCAACGATCCAAATAGATTTTTGGTGAAGAACTGGCACTAAGGGTTAGTTTTTAACCTTCAGCAAGTTTGCTACAAACTTCTAAAATGTAAAAACTTAAATCCAGTCTTTCACCAGATAAGCTATACTTTGACAGAAGGATATCACAGCTTCTGCTTGCATAGGTGCTAACCAGAATTGCATTGAGCAGCTGACTTATTAGAAAAGCAACTTCTCGCATTTAGACAGAGCGAAATTGCGCATGGTGTTATTATGCATTTATGAATGCCATCTGCAGCCACGAGGATGGTTGCATGTTTTCTAACACAACTCTGATTCACCCTGATGCATTTCTCAGACTCTCAGTTCCATCTGCAGAAGGCTTGTTTTGTTCTCTTCCTGACAAGCAGCCAGTGTTTGTGTAAGCTGCTCTCTTATGCATCTTCAAGATTAAGTAAGCCTTCCCTCTTCAGTCTGCTCGGAAAATATCAGTGAGAGTGATGATTGTATATTTGCATTTAGTTTAGAGGTGACTGCTCATAATGCTAACTGATTACAGTGGAAATATTGCAGTTATTGCTGTTTAATGTGACTGTGACATGTAGCAGGAACAAGCTGGAGGAAATAGCAGTTTGATATTGAGAGCGACTCAAATGTTAAAATGGAATGAGATGGAGGGATGTCAACCCTATAACAGCTTCGTCGCATTAAAGATTTTTCCTGCCAATATTTAATCCAATGATAAAGTGTCAGGGTGTAGTGATTTAAAACTCATGGAGATCTTGAACTTTCCAGTCAAATTAGTGCTTGTTGTTTTTCTTTTTTTGAAGCAGCAGCAAGTGTAAATAGTGATATAGGCTATTTACACTAAGTGCAAATAGCATTAGATGCTATTTACACTAGGGGAAAATAGCACATTTTCTTAGCCATAAGTGCTGTTTACACTAAGTGCAAATAGCGATAGAGGCTATTTACACTAAGTGCAAATAGCAATGAATTCTGAAAGTGTGAAAGTGAAAATAGCCATATTTTTTGCAACATGCTATTTACATTTACTTTTAAATGCAGATATCGATAGATTATATTTACACTGAAATGTTAAAATATTTATAGGCCTACTACTTATTTCAAATAGTGGCAGTTATCTACACCTCAGTATTATAGTATATTATAAAACAGTATGCAGTAATAATATACTGATTGTAAATTAAAATTAGTGTAAAAAAACACTTTCCCCACCAGCATTTTTGAAAAAAGCTGCCAGCCACCACCACCGATTTTGATAATTTTCACTCAAATTTGATGGCTTCTAGTATATTTTGATGTATGAATATTTGAATATGCTATACATCAAAATAAAGATCAGAGCCTCTCCTTAAAAAAAATCTGTTTTATTCTAGCATTATTTTTTATCAACACTTGAATATAGGTTCCATAAAATTGTATAGTTTTGAGCAAACAGGTGCGAGTTACGTCTCACACAAATCACATTCACTACTAGGGATGGGACGGTATGAAAATTTAATATCTTGATTATAGTGACTAAAATTATCACGATTATCAATATTATCATGGTTTTGTTGAAACGAGATGAAAGTGTTCAAAAATAGTTGATGCTCACACTGAAAACATTTCAGCAAGTTTTATATTTAATAATCAACAAACAACTAATAAAACAAGCAACTCTATGCACTTAATTTAAAGAAAGATTAAATTCTGTGGCATTTCCTTCCTTACAATGAAAAGTGTAGAAGCATAGAAAAGCATAGAAAAGTCACTGACTTTCGCCATTCCTTCTCGAAAAAAAAAAAAAAAAAACATTGTGCGCTGCGCTTGCGTCAGACTGTTGCTGGCTGGACATGATTTAATAGTGAGTTATTAAAACCGCGATAATCAAACACGGTTTTAATGATAATTCATTTTTAAACGATATTACTAACCTTCAGCACATTTTATCACGGTTATCAATAAAACCGGTTATCGTCCCATCCCTATTCACTACTAATCACATTTTTATCAAAAACTACATCTGGATAATATTCAGTGTGATTATCAAAGCAAAAACCCTGTAAATCACTTCCATCAACACCTCCAAAGCTTGCACAGGCACATACCACTTTCTGTATCAACATTTTATTCCGTAACATTGTGCAGTTGGAATTTATATGCTGTCTATTGCTGATGATCACATTATTTTTAATATGCATCGCTCGTTTCTACATCCTGTTCATGTGTGGGTTTTTTTCGGGAGGTTTTATACTCGTTCAGAAGATGTGTAATAGCGCCCCGAGTGTTCAACAGAGTAAACACAAAAAGCTGTAAAAATATGTCAGTGGTGGGGAAAGAGTTAAATGGAAAAAAGAAAAAAAAATGTATTTAAATTTTAGTTGAAGTTTAGTGATTTTATGCACTTTATTATTTTATTTTGTTTTTGTTTGTATTAATATTTCTATTTTGCTTAATGTTTTTACATTTAGCAATTTAAGTGTTTCTTCTTAAACTCTTATTTTAGTTAGTTGCAAATATAACATTTTACATTTTTATTTAAGATTTTCACATTTATGTTATTCATATATAATTTATATTTTGTTAAATTTCAGTTGTATTTCAATTACAAAAACTATTAACTACTTTTAGTTGCTGCTGTATTGGTGGAAAACAAAGCTAGCTGTCTTGCTAGCTTTATGTAAGAAAAAGACCAGGGGTGCGTTCTCCGATAACGTTGTCTCTTAGCGCGCTACGAATACTCAAAAGGTAAACCTTAACTACAGGTATACCTTTGCTACGTGTGTTCTCCGAACTATACCTTTGGATGTTGCTTAAGGTAAACCTTCTTAAGTTCGACCTTAGCAGTTGCTGTCCATGGTGGAGGTGCTGAATAGGTTGATATCGACGCCTCGATGATCGATTGTGCGCTCTTTCCTTCACAGTGGTATAGGTAAAGTATTGAGAAAACAATATTCTTTATAAAGAAGCATTTTAGAAATAGTACAAACTGCATTTATCGGGGCTTATTGAAATAAGTACATGCAGAAATAAATACGAGTATGTGTTTATAATTTAGCAAGTGTACAATCCCAAACCCTCACGGCCATAAGTGTGTTAATGTTCTCCACAACGTATGCTGATTATCCACCAGCCGTATCACATTATTGGCGTAAATCGCTCATTTGTGTAATTGGATGATTTCCTCAATAAAAGCGCAAGCATGAGAGACATACCGACATTCACTATGTGGGGGAAAAAAGTCCGCAAAAAGAGATCGCCCAGCCACACTGAGGTCTTACTCAGCCCATATCCATCCCCAACAACCTCCAGAAAACTCCACCACGGCATAAAAACGAAGAGCCACCAGCAGCTGAATTTCGGGGCTGAGGGGGTAGCTCCATCGAGCTCCGTGCTGCTTCTCTTATAAAGTAGTTGACATACACTAACTGGCTCCGCGGACGCCGCCGTCTTTGATTTAAAACAAGTACTCGCTGTCTCGCTGCCATAGCTATAAAGTTTGTGTAAACTCATCTTTCTTTATATAGACTCCTAAGCCTTTTCTGTCAAATGGTTCGCCAGCTGATGTGCCTTAGGATAGTAATTAAAAAAGCTAACAACCATTAGTGTATGGAAACTTTATTAATGAAAACACTTCCATACACTGGGTGTAGGCTATAACAACTTAAGTATTTTATGTGTATAATTTTAAAGTAAAGTAAAAATGTAATTTTAATACTAAATCAGATTTTATATTAAATGTTCATATAAAATTTTCTATGTGTAATTAAACTGCGATGTAAAAAATCTTTTTGCGTAGTGGTGGCCACTAGCGGTATGAACCGTCAGCAGCGATAAGGTATAGCTAAGAGCGCTCCAGACCAACCTTACGAACGTATGACTTGCAGAAGGTATACTTAACTAAGAAGGTTTTGGAAACCACGTATTAACGATAAGGTACTTCTTAAGGTACAACTTAAGAACAACGTAGCGTTAAGGTAGTTTCGGAGAACGCACCCCTGATTAACTAATGACATTTTTTTTTGCTAGGGTGAACTGTCTCTTTAAATATGTACAATGGGCCTGTGCATTGGATAAGCATTTACATTTGCATTTACATGTGTGTATGAGTGTGTCTTTAAACCTAAATACCATCAGTGTGACTGCTACTGAAGCTCCACTTTCTGAAACGTGGTTCATTTTTGGCAAATATTTGTGAGAAGTGTAAGCAGTGCAATGTTGAAGTGCAGTCCTTATAGGGGAACACCGAGTATGTTTGTATTAGCAAGAAGCCAACAGGCATAGGCCTACAGTTGAGTTTCTGTCGTAGCCACGTCTTGAGTCACTTAAAAAATGTACATAATGGAGGATATATTCTTTCTTTCTCTTCCCTCACTCTGTTTTTCTCTATGTGTCTCGGCCTTCTCTCTCTGTCGCTTACACATTCTCAGATGATCTTTTTTTACCTCGTCTCTATGCCCATCCCCCCATTTCCTTTGTTTTCCCTCTCCCGTTCTCTCTCTCTCAGTCTAGTGTAGAGTACTGCTGGTTTGAATGAGGTGATTGGTAACAGATGGCGCCGCTTTAAAAGGGCAAGGGAATTTGTGCCCTCAGTAGGTTACTGGGCCACAGCTTTCTGGCTCATATCTGGCTCTCAATCTCAATAAAAAGCTGACCTTCAAATGAGAGTAATGCTTTAACGTGAGGATCAATTATAAGGAATATCACAGGCTAGGTAACAGTTTGCATGTTGGGAATATGTGTAAATTTACTATAGAACACAGACTGTAAAACACTGTACATTTTTGATAATGTTGGTTGAGGAAAAAATAAAAATACAGCTGTAAGTTCATGTCAGCTCAGGCCCATTAAATAATACTAACAGATACAACTTTTTTTTTCTTTTTGTAAATGTTACATAAAAATTTATGTACACTACAACATTTGCCCCAAATTACAGTCTGGATGAGTTGATGCTAGTTGCTGAAAGTCAGAGTCAGCCTACAGATTGACAGATTTCACAAAATATCTTGTAATGCATGGTGGGCACAAAGTTCGATATTTTAGCTTCAGACTTTGATTGCATCTAATGTTTGATATCCTCTGACTAGATGCAATCACAGTTGAATATTTTGAGGTGATTTTAGAACAAAACATTGTTTTTATTTTTCATGTGTCTCCTGTTTACCTTACTGTAAAGTGTTAGTCATTTCTAATGGGTACATGATTTTGTACTTCAAAGGAAATGCACTAGTATTACTTTGTTATATCCATGGATATATAAATATATAAATAAAACACTTTTATACACATGCATTCAAGTCAGAGGGAGGCAAATTAAGTGGCTTAACTGACAACTCCATCCATTATAATTAGTACAAAAGTCTAGTTTTGAAACATGCTGCTTACTTCCAGTATAGACAATATGCCAGAGGTGGCTCTCTGTTGTCATGACAATCAGCGGGTCTCTTGTTTTCTGTCTGCACTATATGTTTATTTTTAATTATTCTAATTTATAAGAAGTGATTTGGACCACAGTCCACTAATCTTTGGCCCCAGCTCTAGACTGTTCACTACCTGATTGCCTTCACATTGTTTTTAAAGTCTCATTCCCCTCAGATGAACAATAAAACACACAGCAGTCATCTCTCCTGTGTTGAGACCACAGATGTTCTTACTGCCGCACTTTCAGTCCAGCATTTTCAAAACTGTGAAAACACCTTCAGTTTTTCAGACAGGACGAAAAACAAAAGGGGTTGCAGACTGCAGAATACATACAGGTGAAATCTGGTATGTTTCTCTTGACCTTGAGCGCAATTATGAAAAGCTCTTTGAGTGTTTTAAAATATTAAACAGAAGCTTGCCACAGTTTTTCTTACTGTAAAAAGGTAGACAGTCTATACTTGCTTTGAAAGTAAAATAAGCTCATTGATAACTGCTTTGTCAGTTTTCACAATCTGAGTGACCTTGAAAACTGCTAAATGTGCTGAAACTAAACCAGATTTTTTAATCTTTGTTATGGCACCATTTATGCATTATGCACAGAGTGTTTCTCTGTGGTTCCAATGATGGTCTAACAGTGGGGTAAGGTTTTGTTTTGGTTTTCTTGTTGATTTTGTGGCTATTAGGGTGTTCTGGGATGTTAGGCGTTGTCAGGTGGTTTATAGGGTGTTCTAGTCAAACCAGCCCACCCTCGTTCTTTATTATATTCTGTTTTGTAGATATGACTCAAATCCCACCTTCAGTGTAAATGTATGGCTTTTTTCCCTCCTTGTGAAAATTTGTCAGTTTGATACTAACAGTAGTAAACACCCCTATTCAACATGTCAATGTCTGTAGGACAAATTGTAAGGGATGAGTTATGTTTTATCACTTTCAACTAGGGATTTGTTGCACACTAAATACTCTATATTTAATTGAATAGTAATGCTGCTTGAAAATTTTACACTTCACTGACTATGTCATACTTTAAACTGCATAAATGGTAGTCGGTTACACATCCTGGGTTGTGGTAGATCTTTAGTGGCATATAAGGTTTCAATTTCTTCTAACCAAGTTTCACACCTACTCACATTCATCAAGCAAACATCCTGCACAATTATGTTACTACACAACAGAACCAAGCAAAAACATAAATAAGGCGTGATTTGAAAAATTCAGGAAATGTGAAAATAACTGATTATAGATCTGTCTGTCTCTCTCTCTCTCTCTCTCTCTCTCTCTCACTCACTCACTCACTCTCTCATCCTCTCATCCTATCTCTCTCTCTCTCTCTCTCTCTCTCTCTCTCTCTCTCACTCTCTCTCTTTTTGTTATGGCCACCCTGAAGCGAAGTGGATTGACTCAGAGTTTATTACACGGCTACTTGCCACTTGAGTAAATAATTAGACATGAAATATTGATTTGGGTTGAAATATTTTATTAGCTCTTTAAACACAAAGATTCCACAAAGAAAAGCAGTTTCTAACAAATAACGACATAAAATGTTATTCAAGAACAAAGTGGTTTGAAATCTTACCTGTTTATTACCTTAAATTTTTTAAATATAACTGCAGGCCTACTGTTTATACTGAAGTGCTAGTCCAAGATGTGTCGAATAACACATCTTGGAATGTTGCAAATGACCTGTCAGAATCAAGTTTTCCAGAGAGCTGTGTAATGATTTTTTTAATAATTTATATTATTACTATTATTGGATACACTTATTAACTAAAAATAAACTAAACCAACTTCTGTTTATCTATGCCATAAACCAATGTGCAATGCTTGTGTGAACAGATAAAGAAATGAATGGTGAATTTGTACGTTAAGTGATGTGTTTTGGAAAGACGTGTGGTCATAAGGTGGCTTTTTCTTATGAGATGGCTCTTTTTTTCAAGTAAGCCTTTCAATTAAGAGCTATAAGTATTTTTTCTTCTTCTGCTGATTGCTGAATTGCACTTGTTTTTCTTCTTCTAAAAAAAAACAAAACACTCATACACACACTGAGACAAGTCCAATTCTTTTTGTTCCTCAAACCCAGCTATGCATAAAACAAGCACATTAATCTAAGATGAAGTCCACTGGACAGTTAACCCACAGAAGTGTGATGAGGCACACTTATTTCCACCTCAGTGTCTCCTCCACTGCAAATCCTCACCATTGTTTCTTTAGAAGCTGTAATGTGTGGTTCTTCTGATGTCCAGCAGAAGAATTGGGCCAGCACAGCTTCCTTTGATTTATTTTTTTCTTTTGTCCGTCTCTTATTATCTGGGATTGAGCAATCAACATAAACATTATTATCATTAAAGGCAGTTAAAGGACAACAGAATACACACTAGAAAACTGACACTCATCACACTTTGATGTTTTAAATCTGACAAAAAAGCCTTAGATTGTAGTGAAAAGCAACAATGCTCTTTTATAGCCTTATATTTACTCTTGAAACAATATAGCCCATTGTTTTGTCTGTTTTCAACCTGCTAATGAAAAATTTCACCGCAGAATCAACCATCCTGCATCCTAATGTGACCAACTGTAGTAGTTATTGTTTCTGAATGATTAAGTTGAGTAAACAATTTATTGATTTAGTAAATACAATTTCATATGCTCCACCTCCGGAGGGACAACCTTCGAAATGAGACACTGCCATATATAGACCAGGGGTATTCAGTTACAAGGGGCCAGCCCCTGTATTTTCAAAAAAACTTCATTGTGTAAAGGCACCACATTATTAATTAGTCACAAAAATGTAATTGAAGGGTCTAAGTCAACCCTGAGTGATTGTGGTGTGTGCATCTCTGCTGTTTGGATGCACTGCTAACTTAAAGTGTAGAAATGGTAATGGTGCAACTGTTGTCTCAGTCCATTGTCCGCTAATTGCTGACCCCTGATATACACAGTCTGTGATTTTGAACAAATCAGTTGAGTGAATGATTCAATGATTTACACATAAAGACAAGCTAAATTCAGAACTGCATACTACTCTTACTATATTTACCATATATTAAATAGTAAGAATAATAAACAAGCACATGGTTATGAATTTAGCAACAATCACTTTTAGTTAATTCCTCATTGAATCAGTGTTTTGAATTAATTAGCTGTTAATTAGAGTGACTGATTTAGTGATTCACTCATGCAAACACTTGTTTGTTTTGTACTTTAATGAATCAGCATTTTATGAACACTTCAGCTCAGTGAATGATTCAGTGACTCAATTATATAGACAGTCACTTGTTTCGTGCTGCTGGACTTTTGGAACACCACTCAAATACAAGTCCCTCCCCAATCTAACACTATTGGTGAAGCCAGAAGTAGATACAGTGTTTACTCTCTAATTGAAGTCAACCGACTTCAAGCTTATGTTGTTGTCCCTGCGTGTTAAGTTAGTATAGGAGAAAGATGCACAAAAAATGATGCACTTTATCTTTAAAAGGAATTGCATAATCTTAGTGACGGTTGATTCCTTAACAGTCTCACATTTTCTCAGCCAGCTATTCATTCAGTCAGATAACTCTTAGAGGATGTTACATCAGTGGGAGCAAAAGGATGGATGTGCTACATTAGTTGAAGGAAGCAGATGGATGTGCACTTGCTTACATTTGGCAGCCAACCTTTGGACAATATAATGTAGAAGCTGGGACTCAGATTGCATGTGCAGCACATCAATATGCAGGAAATGCTCTGGGGTGCGTTCTCCGAAACTACCTTAACGCTACGTCGTTCTTAAGTTGTACCTTAAGAAGTACCTTATCGTTAATACGTGGTTTCCGAAACCTTCTTAGTTAAGTATACCTTCTGTAAGTCATGCGTTCGTAAGGTTGGTCTGGAGCGCTCTTAGCTATACCTTATCGCTGCTGACGGTTCATACCGCTAGTGGCCACCACTACACAAAAAGATTTTTTACATCGCAGTTTAATTACACATAGAAAATTTTATATGAACATTTAATATAAAATCTGATTTAGTAATAAAATTACATTTTTACTTTACTTTAAAATTATACACATAAAATACTTAAGTTGTTATAGCCTACACCCAGTGTATGGAAGTGTTTTCATTAATAAAGTTTCCATACACTAATGGTTGTTAGCTTTTTTAATTACTATCCTAAGGCACATCAGCTGGCGAACCATTTGACAGAAAAGGCTTAGGAGTCTATATAAAGAAAGATTAGTTTACACAAACTTTATAGCTATGGCAGCGAGACAGCGAGTACTTGTTTTAAATCAAAGACGGCGGCGTCCGCGGAGCCAGTTAGTGTATGTCAACTACTTTATAAGAGAGAACATTTTAGTCCACTGACTACCATGTCAGAAGAGACCATTGTAAAACATTTTGCCTGCCACGGGAGCAAATTCTGCAGCTCTTGCATCTTGTTGGCCCAGATTTGTCAAGACAAACTCTACGGAGCTACCCCCTCAGCCCCGAAATTCAGCTGCTGGCGGCTCTTCGTTTTTATGCCGTGGTGGAGTTTTCTGGAGGTTGTTGGGGATGGATATGGGCTGAGTAAGACCTCAGTGTGGCTGGGCGATCTCTTTTTGCGGACTTTTTTCCCCGACATAGTGAATGTCGGTATGTCTCTCATGTTTGCGCTTTTATTGAGGAAATCATCCAATTACACAAATGAGCGATTTACGCCAATAATGTGATACGGCTGGTGGATAATCAGCATACGTTGTGGAGAACATTAACACACTTATGGCCGTGAGGGTTTGGGATTGTACACTTGCTAAATTATAAACACATACTCGTATTTATTTCTGCATGTACTTATTTCAATAAGCCCCAATAAATGCAGTTTGTACTATTTCTAAAACGCTTCTTTATAAAGAACATTGTTTTCTCAATACTTTACCTTTACCGCTGTGAAGGAAAGAGCGCACAATCGATCATCGAGGCGTTGATATCAACTTTTTCAGCACCTCCACCATGGACAGCAACTGCTAAGGTCGAACTTAAGAAGGTTTACCTTAAGCAACATCCTAAGGTATAGTTCGGAGAACACACGTAGCAAAGGTATACCTGTAGTTAAGGTGTACCTTTTGAGTATTCGTAGCGCGCTAAGAGACAACGTTATCGGAGAACGCACCCCTGGTGAATTTAACATACACTTTTGCACTTTATTGATTTTGAGTGTGTCATTTATAGCAGACGTATGCATTGTTTGATTAAAGACTCTTTTTTTTCTGTCTTTAGTGTAAATAGAGACAATTGTTTTTTTAATTGTTTTTTCAGTGCTTGAAACTCCAGAATCTAGCCTGTGCACCTCTTAATGTTCCTGCTTAATCTTTTGCCTACCGGGGCTCCACCTCAGAAATGAATCGCCATTCAACTCTCGCTTGATTGAACTGCACAGGGGTGCGTTCTCCGATAACGTTGTCTCTTAGCGCGCTACGAATACTCAAAAGGTAAACCTTAACTACAGGTATACCTTTGCTACGTGTGTTCTCCGAACTATACCTTAGGATGTAGCTTAAGGTAAACCTTCTTAAGTTCGACCTTAGCAGTTGCTGTCCATGGTGGAGGCGCTGAATAGGTTGATATCGACGCCTCGATGATCGATTGTGCGCTCTTTCCTTCACAGCGGTATAGGTAAAGTATTGAGAAAACAATGTTCTTTATAAAGAAGCGTTTTAGAAATAGTACAAACTGCATTTATCGGGGCTTATTGAAATACGTACATGCAGAAATAAATATGAGTATGTGTTTATAATTTAGCAAGTGTACAATCCCAAACCCTCACGGCCATAAGTGTGTTAATGTTCTCCACAACGTATGCTGATTATCCACCAGCCGTATCACATTATTGGCGTAAATCGCTCATTTGTGTAATTGGATGATTTCCTCAATAAAAGCGCAAACATGAGAGACATACCGACATTCACTATGTCGGGGAAAAAAGTCCGCAAAAAGAGATCGCCCAGCCACACTGAGGTCTTACTCAGCCCATATCCATCCCCAACAACCTCCAGAAAACTCCACCACGGCATAAAAACGAAGAGCCGCCAGCAGCTGAATTTCGGGGCTGAGGGGGTAGCTCCGTCGAGTTTGTCTTGACAAATCTGGGCCAACAAGATGCAAGAGCTGCAGAATTTGCTCCCGTGGCAGGCAAATTTTTTTTACAATGGTCTCTTCTGACATGGTAGTCAGTGGACTAAAATGTTCTCTCTTATAAAGTAGTTGACATACACTAACTGGCTCCGCGGACGCCGCCGTCTTTGATTTAAAACAAGTACTCGCTGTCTCGCTGCCATAGCTATAAAGTTTGTGTAAACTCATCTTTCTTTATATAGACTCCTAAGCCTTTTCTGTCAAATGGTTCGCCAGCTGATGTGCCTTAGGATAGTAATTAAAAAAGCTAACAACCATTAGTGTATGGAAACTTTATTAATGAAAACACTTCCATACACTGGGTGTAGGCTATAACAACTTAAGTATTTTATGTGTATAATTTTAAAGTAAAGTAAAAATGTAATTTTAATTCTAAATCAGATTTTATATTAAAAGTTCATATAAAATTTTCTATGTGTAATTAAACTGCGATGTAAAAAATCTTTTTGCGTAGTGGTGGCCACTAGCGGTATGAACCGTAAGCAGCGATAAGGTATAGCTAAGAGCGCTCCAGACCAACCTTACGAACGCATGACTTACAGAAGGTATACTTAACTAAGAAGGTTTCGGAAACCACGTATTAACGATAAGGTACTTCTTAAGGTACAACTTAAGAACGACGTAGCGTTAAGGTAGTTTCGGAGAACGCACCCCAGACCACTGTGCTGCTGCCCGAGTTTACCTGCTGAAAACTACTTGCGGATGATTTAGCTTTCAGTCCATGGAGAAAAAAAAATGTTGTAGTTCAGTGGTTTTGTGGCCACAGGGACCTTGTGAAATTAATTAAAAGAAATTTCATAATTTTTCTATTATTGTGCCCAATAGTAAAGGTGGTTCTTCAGGATGAATACATTTCCCTTTTTTTAATTATTCTTTCCCTTGGTTAAACAAGTAGAATAAATGTGCCACCATTTGCTGAGGCCATTTCACTGCTTTATACTTCTGTTGATGTCTATATTAATCTGGGGTGCGTTCTCCGATAACGTTGTCTCTTAGCGCGCTACGAATACTCAAAAGGTACACCTTAACTACAGGTATACCTTTGCTACGTGTGTTCTCCGAACTATACCTTTGGATGTTGCTTAAGGTAAACCTTCTTAAGTTCGACCTTAGCAGTTGCTGTCCATGGTGGAGGTGCTGAATAGGTTGATATTGACGCCTCGATGATCGATTGTGCGCTCTTTCCTTCACAGTGGTATAGGTAAAGTATTGAGAAAACAATATTCTTTATAAAGAAGCATTTTAGAAATAGTACAAACTGCATTTATCGGGGCTTATTGAAATAAGTACATGCAGAAATAAATACGAGTATGTGTTTATAATTTAGCAAGTGTACAATCCCAAACCCTCACGGCCATAAGTGTGTTAATGTTCTCCACAACGTATGCTGATTATCCACCAGCCGTATCACATTATTGGCGTAAATCGCTCATTTGTGTAATTGGATGATTTCCTCAATAAAAGCGCAAGCATGAGAGACATACCGACATTCACTATGTGGGGGAAAAAAGTCCGCAAAAAGAGATCGCCCAGCCACACTGAGGTCTTACTCAGCCCATATCCATCCCCAACAACCTCCAGAAAACTCCACCACGGCATAAAAACGAAGAGCCGCCAGCAGCTGAATTTCGGGGCTGAGGGGGTAGCTCCGTCGAGCTCCGTGCTGCTTCTCTTATAAAGTAGTTGACAAACTCTAACTGGCTCCGCGGACGCCGCCGTCTTTGATTTAAAACAAGTACTCGCTGTCTCGCTGCCATAGCTATAAAGTTTGTGTAAACTCATCTTTCTTTATATAGACTCCTAAGCCTTTTCTGTCAAATGGTTCGCCAGCTGATGTGCCTTAGGATAGTAATTAAAAAAGCTAACAACCATTAGTGTATGGAAACTTTATTAATGAAAACACTTCCATACACTGGGTGTAGGCTATAACAACTTAAGTATTTTATGTGTATAATTTTAAAGTAAAGTAAAAATGTAATTTTAATACTAAATCAGATTTTATATTAAATGTTCATATAAAATTTTCTATGTGTAATTAAACTGCGATGTAAAAAATCTTTTTGCGTAGTGGTGGCCACTAGCGGTATGAACCGTCAGCAGCGATAAGGTATAGCTAAGAGCGCTCCAGACCAACCTTACGAACGCATGACTTACAGAAGGTATACTTAACTAAGAAGGTTTCGGAAACCACGTATTAACGATAAGGTACTTCTTAAGGTACAACTTAAGAACGACGTAGCGTTAAGGTAGTTTCGGAGAACGCACCCCTGTACAAATCAACTTTTTTTATTTTTATAATCCTTTTTATATATTCCTTTTGTATTTAATATTTAAATATTAAAGTGGTCACATTGTGAGAAATACGTTTTTCATTTATCTTCTGAGATAAAGGAGCTCTTATGATGAAATACACTGTAACTTTAACAATCACTCATTCCCAGCCAGCTCCTAATTAAAGGGTTAGTTCACCCAAATAGCAAAATTATGTCATTAATAACTTACCCTCATGTTGTTCCAAACCCGTAAGACCTCCGTTTATCTTTGGAACACAGTTTAAGATATTTTAGATTTAGTCCGAGAGCTCTCAGTCCCTCCATTGAAACTGTATGTACGGTATACTGTCCATGGTTAGAAAGGTAATAAAAACATCATCAAAGTACTCCATGTGACATCAGATGGTCAGTTAGAATTTTTTGAAGCATCTAAAATACATTTTGGTCCAAAAATAGCAAAAACTACCACTTTATTCAGCATTGTCTTCTCTTCCGTGTCTGTTGTGAGAGAGAGTTCAAAACAAAGCAGTTTGTGATATCCGGTTCGCGAACGAATAATTCGATGTAACCGGATCTTTTTGAACCAGTTCACCAAAATCATTGAATTCAGTGACTTTAAGTTCTACAACAACGCAGCAAGATGTGTTTGTAATGGAAATATGGATGCTAAGTGCAGCTTCAAGGGGCATTTTGTTGTCATGACGACCTGACATGACTGTGACTAATTGTAAAGCACTGTGTACATAGAGCAAACTTTACTGACAGGATTTATGTAGGAAATGTGTAACAAGAAGTTACCTGTTTAAAAAGAACAACATAATTTCATTCTGGAGATTTAAACATCAAAGTAAATCTGTCCATGAGAGTTATTTGGACACAATCGCATAAAAAACACTGACGTATTGACGTGCAAAGCCTAAGTGAACTGTAAATGTCAGAGGGTTTTAGCCTGCAGGTTATTAGTTAGGATCAGCATTAAAACAATGACTCAAACCTGGTTGATCACATTAAATTCTCTGTCTTTTTCCCCCACAACTCACAGATGTTTGCCACTGTGTCAGTGTGGCTGAGCGCAGAAAGTGAATGAGTGTGTAGCACAGAGTAGTGATTTGCTCGAGTGGTTAGTGTTTATGGATGGGAGGTTTGCTAATAGGTAGGTTTGTTTTGTTTGTTGATTGTAATACAGAAAGAGAGTGCATTTCTCACTATGCTGTAAAAAGTGCTTACCTTTTAAATGGTGGTAATTCTAAGTACAGGGTGATGGACCGAAGGAGAAGATCAGCAAAGTGAAGGTTTGTGGCATTTATGAAACACTTTTCAATCCTTGTAGAGTTATTATGGCTGGAGTTTGGGGAATTGGGGTCTCATAAAGTGTGAAAATCATAGAGGTAATTCATGAATGCGCAGATAATGGTGCTCTCTCAGTGATAATACACAAATCTAACTGCAAGCTGTGTTCTCTCATTGAAATGTTATGGACATGCGCATGCACACACACAACCGTCTCCTCAGTCTCAGCGGCAGTCTCCACGCCAGCTTTAGATTGAAAATGTGCCATCATTTCATTCTTGTCGGATGCGAAAGGTCATCACTCTGATTCGCTGCATGTTTCGAGACTTTTTTTCATTTCCTAACCTATTCCTCGCTCCTCAGCAGCTCTTTGCAAAATTGTGGTCTAATGACTCACCTCTTCTGTTTTGGTGGTATTGCCATTGTTAGAGCTTCACCCCAAAAAGCAATATCATTCACAAAGGGATATTGAATTGAGATCAAAGAACACACAGATGTTTCTTAAGGTTAGTCTCTATGGTCTCACTATAGCCACTATATAGGTGAAAGTATCACTTACTTCTATTAGAACAATAATTTAAAAGTGGGAAAGAGAGAGGCTCTTAACTGTAACACCGTAATTGTTTAGTCTGTGAAGTGATTTGTGTTTCAATGCTGAAATGTATTTTTCATTTCCGTATGCAGA
Source organism: Carassius carassius (assembly GCF_963082965.1). Classification (NCBI taxonomy): domain Eukaryota; kingdom Metazoa; phylum Chordata; class Actinopteri; order Cypriniformes; family Cyprinidae; genus Carassius; species Carassius carassius. Next base: position 35,202,730 of record NC_081756.1, on the reverse strand, counting down.
GACTTTCTTAGTTTATTTAGCAATAATTTACTGTAAGCTGCACATGGCATTTAACTCATTAAAATGTGAATACATTGCACTTGTAGTGCTTTAAAAATGTTGTTCAGTTTGAGCTGTTTGACTTGTCTGCTTATGGCTCAATGATGTGGGTTTGGACAATATAGCCATTTCGTAAAAGCATAGTTAGCCAACTCTTAGTTCTCTCAATACCAACATTTGGTGTTTCCCGAATCCATATTTTTAAACAGTTGCAAACAGCATTGCAAAGCTGTGTGACTGGAATTACAGCTTTCGACCATAGTTTCCTGTTAGTATGGATCATGCACTGGAGCAAAATAAACAAGCTAACATGTAGTACAATCTATAACTTTAATTCCATTAATATACAAATTTCATTCTATCTGACTGACAATTTATAACTTCATTGGAACAAATTGGAATCATGTAAAAATTCTGGGAGTATTTTAACATGCAGAGACGGCTATAAGTGATCCATTTTTCTTAAAGTGTAAACAGCATGCAACTTTGGCTTGTGTCGCAAGTCTGACACAAATACTCTCATGGAAATTCATAACTGTATTCAAATAAATCTTTTATTTTTTTATGATATCCATTTAGTCTGACCTATTGCGGGCAGGGAATGTGTTATAGAATGTATGCTTTAAAGTCATTATTTTTGCAATTCTGTTTCAGTGACTCCGGTGGCTATTCAATAACACACTTCACCTTTAAGTATCATATCTCATCGTTTAGTTAAGGAAATCCTGCATGTGCTGTGGACTGCAATCATGCTCCATAATCAGAGAGCCAGTGGCACACAAAATGTAACAACGTGACTTTATGGTTATAAATGTTGTAGTGTCTCTCTGCATGTGTGTTTGTGTGTGTTGTTATTTGTGCATGTCCTGATGGATAGACTAGATGACAGAGTCAGTCCTCACATCCTGCACACCCTTTGCTCTAATCATAGCCTCCCTCTCTGAAAAGATCACGGCTCTGACCACCAGCCCTTTCCAAAACCACACAATAACACTCCAGCTAAAGCCTGGCCTCTTATCAGCCTGGTATTTCCCGATAGAGGACAGCGTGATGAAGAAAGGTTCACTTCTTGAAGGAATGATGGAATAGAGCACTGATGGCTAGTTGAGATCATATGTTTTTATTTTCTCTCATTGAGCAAGTGCTTTGAATCGTGTGAGGCTTTAACAGGAAAATTACATCTGCCATCTGAATGGGAGCACCACTTTTTTTGTGTGATTCAGAGGGTATGTGATTAATATTATTTATCAATACCATATTAGTTTCTGTAGACTTGAAATTTATATAGACAGTCTAAATATCTCATAAAAATCATCTCTCATCTCTCTAAAAATCATTCTAATTTGGTGATTTGGTGCTCAACGAAAAATTTTCTAATAACATTTCATTTGTGCTGCTTCGTGTTTTTGTTGAAACCATTTTTCAAGGTTCTCTGATGAGTACAGAGAACAACACTGATTTTAAAAAAAAACCTGTTGTAACAACATAGATGTACTGTCACTTTTGATGAATTTGTTTCGTCCTTGCTTGAATAAAAGTATTTAGAAAAGCTCTTACTGAATTTAAACTTTTGAATGGTAGTGTATCATCCTATATTAATATTACATTTGGGAGTTTTACATTTAGAGTACTGTTTTTTAATGCTCACTTACAGCAAATGCAACTTATTTGAAACACAGGTTATTATAATATTTAGCAAACTTAAAACGAACATCCATTTTTCATCCTGTGCATTATGATTGTGTAGTCAACCCTGTAACGTGTATAGAAGCATCTTTTCTCTGTATCTTAATGTGCAAAGCATTGCTTGAAAAGACTAAGTATTGTTGAGTATGTGTGTGTAGTGATATCACAGTGACACTTTTGTTTTTTTTCCCACTTTGTCTCTCTTAGGGAGCTCCTGGGTCAAGACTTTACTGAAACTCACTATGAGAATGGCCTGCCTGTCACTCAAATCAACAATCACACTGTAAGTAGGACTAAGGCATCTATGTGTGTGTGTATGTGTCTGTCTGTCTCTGTGTGTGTCTTTGTTCCGCTCTGCTTTTCTCAGTTCTCATATTTCAGTTTCTTTGTGTTTTATTTACTTGACCTTTAAAGCTTGATTTATATTTTTACAACAGAATGTTAAAAACATAAATGTTAGCTTAGTATTTCAATTAAACTCATTTGTTTAGTGTGATTAATTATAAAAAATAAATAATAAATAAAAATAAAAAAACATGATAATTTAAAATACATTCCTGTGGACTGTAAGCCAGTAATGGGCTCAATGTTATAGATATAAAAAACATCATTATATTGTAACGTTTTCAACTGCCGCAATAATTAAATGTCTTAGAATTATCACTATTCTAAGACATTAAATTATTTAATGAGTATATCATGTAATGAGCCATGTGCTGTGTCATGAGCAGTTAAATGAAAAAAAAATAATAATAAAGATAACAGATTGATACAGTAGCCCTAATTCATAAATAATTTGTTTAGGAATGTATCTTACAAAACAAATCTCAGTCCTATCAACCCCATCCCAAAAAAAAAAAATATTGTAATCATTATTGTAATGCATTTCACTTAGCAATGTAAAAATGTTTCTCTTCGTACTCATATTTATTTATATTTTACTTACTCTAATACAGTAATTTTTACTTCATAAAAAACTGCAATATAACTGCAAGTTTTTAGAGTATGTTGTGCTATCTCTGTCTTTCTCACATGTGAGAATATGAGAAAGCCTATTACTGTACTTGAACACTCAAATCACAAATAAACACCCTTATACAATATAGACAGTAAACAGTCTAAAGCTGCCAGTAGGGATATTTTTGTCATGAATAATTCTTTCCTTATTTCAATTCCAGCAAAACATTCAGTTAATGGGCAAAGAAGACTCTGGAGGTTCCATCGCTATATATTTTAGCTGCAGAAGGCAGATTTTACACAGATAATTTATTGCTAAGTCTTGCAGAAAGTTGTGCTTCCGTTAAATGTGGTTGAGATGTGAAGTGCCGGGTTCAATCTAGGACGAGAGCGACTCGATTTCAAAAAGTGTGACTCAGAATATAAGACAAAATTGCTAGATTTTTCACGCTGTCTGTTCAGTGCAAAACAGTCTTGTTTTGCTCCACGCATCCCCGAAATCCGACTTATTGATCAGCCAGGGAAGGATACAAAACCACAAGTGAATTTCTTCAGCCGTAAACTGCCTTTTAAGGATCCCAAATCCACTTGCAGTCCCTGCACAAGCTCTGATCTTTGTAATTGTGTTTCCATCACTTGACAAGGGTTGATGGGAGTGAAGTCACACCCCTGATTATTTTTGAGCGCTTTTAACAGCTTTCAGCTGCCCCGTTGAGTGAGCAGCACAGGATAGGCATACACAAGGGCGTAACTTTGGGTCTACCATTGGGGGGTTAAACTCGCTGCATATTTATTTATTTATTAATTTATTGTATTATTTTCTTGTGTAAAAGGTAACATGCTAATTTGCATAATTTAATTATGCAATCCCCCCCAAAACGGGTGACTGTATTGGAGCAAACAGCAGTTACAATTCAGTGACATTGGTTCTACACAGTCCCTGGCACCCTCTGGCTTTACCTCATAGGACACTGGCAAACGAACATCTAGCTAGCCAACTCCAGTCAACAAAACAAATCATCAGCTAACTCAGTGTTTCTCAAACTTTTCTGCCATTCCCCACTTCAGAGGTAGGAAAGGGTTCCGAGCCCCACCTGCCCCCAATCACCCCAACAAAATGTTAATAAACTAGGCTTTAAGTTTAACTGTTAAAATGTATTTTATTAACATCACATTTTAAAAACTTAACATCAAATAACAGCATTAAAAAATTTCAAATAAAGAAAATGAAAGTGCAATTATATTATCACTTTGCATGAAATAAGACTCAAAATTAGATTAAAAAATAATAATAATTGTGTTTGCATTTAGCTTCTGATAACATCAATACAAGTGTGGACTAACATTAACCTAGTTGTGCTTTGATTCATTTTGACACTTTGCAAAATCCATGCAAAAAGAACAACAAAAAAACAAACAAACAAACAAAAATAAAAATAATCTCAAATTGAACCAGAGGTGGTAAATTCCTAATAATGTACGTATTTTTTTAGGTATTTTAATAAGATAGATACCTAAAATACGTTGCGCATACAGCTCAAGTAATGCGATCGTTATAAAGGTGTTTGAACAACAAAACACATCCACTTGCACATATTTGACAATCGGAATATCAGATATATCCTGCTATAGCTAACACATTTGTGAAATTTTGAATAAAAAAGGAAATAAAAGCAGATCATCAGTCATTCAGCACTATTGTGGCTACGGTGTGACAAGCAATGAATGGCGCGTCTCCATGGGAACCATAAAGCGATACTACGATCAATAACGGTAGCCTTGAAATACTTTTAAACTTACGTGTGAAGAGGTTAAGTAACGTCAAGGCTTACATTTAAATGTGTCTTTGTTTTGAGTGTATGGTCAATAAATAACGGAATTTAAAAGATGGGCACAAAACCTGTTTGTCATGTTTCTATTCCCCACACTTTGAGAAACGCTGAGCTAACTTAACAGCTAACTTAAGGGTACCTCCGTTTGGTCAGGATTTTTCGTTTTTCTTTTTTTTTTCTTTTTTCTTTTTTTTTGGCTGGTGTCGACAAACAATAAAAAATCGTTGTCTGGCTGCCTTTCAGTGTCCTTTTCATCTTTCCGTCAGCTTTCTCCAACCATTCATCCCATCGACTGCGCAAAATAGTGAACAAACTTGGTACAGAAAGCGGGTTGGGTAATACCAGAGACTTTGGTAATACCAAATCGGTGCGGTGGGCGGGGGGTACATTACAGATTATTTAAAATATGATACTATCTTTATTGCTGGCAAATGAAATATTTCATATCTATTTTAATCTGAATGATGTGATGATATTGGGGGGGTTATATTAGCTGGATCTGATTTTTGGGGGGGTCATGACCCCCGTAACCCCCGTGCAAATTACGCGCATGGGCATACAGCTCACCATTGGGTGCTAACACACAAAGAGCTTTTATAGGGAATGAGCACTTCGCTTTAGTTACCACAGAGATCACAGCACCCCTCTCGCTCCCTGTTGTGATAGACGTGGTAATTCAATCTAGGGAAAATCACTGAGGATTTCTCCCTCTTTCTGTCTTTCTTTTGACAACCAGCATCTGAAAAGAAAAATATGACAGAAGGGACTGATCCCTAAGCCAGCTGGCTAACCGTGCATTACAATCAGGTTGGGATTTTTCCCCTTTAGTAACACCACACACACACACACACACACACACACACACACACACACACACACACACACACACACACACACACACACACACACACACACACACACACACACACACACACACTCAAAGAGGTTTAAGTAGCATTGTATTTATAACTTCATGGAAAAAAAGTATGAAAGAAAATCTAATATTCATGAGTCCTTCAGTGGGAAGATTAAACTGTCAGTATCCAGGCTTCACATTATAGCAAATCAGTTTAATGTCTTAGTTCCAGTTATTGGAAATGAAAATATTTCCTATGGTGGTATGAAATGATGGCATGTAGAATGGATCTGTGAATAAATGGGGTGCAATTTTGATCTACTGACTACAATAGAGACAAAGAGAAAGCACTGACAGGAAGAAGTGGAAGTACTGCTGCAGATTTCAATCACAACACCCACACACACTCTTAGTACTGTAATAGGTAATCCGGGTACTTTTCTCCTAATGTTTTATGAATTCTATGAATTTGCACATACTACTTATTTCACATACTGTTTTTCACTTACTATATAGTAGAGAAGTAGATATATTTTGGAAGCAGGGATTGTCAAAAGCGTTGATTTGTGTCTGTCGTGCTTGACCATCCTTCTTTTGCTTCCTGTCTGTTCAATAAATGAACTAATTTCACGGTCTGACCGTTCATATAAGCCTTTTGAATAGCTGAAAGAATATCACTTAAACGTAGTTTGGATTGGTTTCAGAAGAGTTAAATGGAGCGATTATTTTCCAAATGTTAACTGTAAACTCCTGAGGGAGGTTTTTTGGGGGCGCAATCAAAAAGAAGCAGACTAATTAAGTCCAATAAACCTGAAAGCTAAAAATGTAACAAATGTAATTGTGATTTACAGATGTAGTATTTTTACTAGTAGATAGATGTTCCATTAACTCGGTTTTGCCCATTTTATGAACAACATTAACTCCGTAGCCTGTCTTATATCGTTTTTCTTTGCCCTGCCTCCAGTAATCTCTTTCTCTCCTTCCATCTCCAGGATCATTGCTTCTATCACGGGAGGGTCAAAGGTCACGCTGACTCTTGGGTCGCTCTGAGCACATGTTTGGGAATGAGGTATGTCATGTCTTGCGTAATTGGATTCTCTTCAGACACAATACGCTCATTTCATTCGGTCACATGTCTTAGGAAGGCTAAAATGTCACACAGTTTAGTGTGTTAAGGATGTACACTGCTTGATTGTAGGAGCATCCTGTGGGTCTCATTGTATGACTGTTTTTCAGTTGTGTGAATAAGATTTTGTGAGCAAGTATTTGTTTCTGGGTTTGCATGGATGTATGAAAGTAAAAAATGCTCAATAGAGAGAAAGAAAATCTAGATGATACTCTTCATTTGTGCTTGCAAAAAGTAGGCTGACTTTAATTTTGCATATGCAGCACAATTCTGTGTGCTTAATTTGTGAAAAGGAGAATATTTTGGCCAGGTTATTGAATTTAAGCACTGATGACTAATGCTGTGGCCCTACCAGAATGTAAATAGTTTGTTGTGCTCAGTCCTCATTCAGCCCTGAAAGCTTTGCTCTACTTATAAACAATATCCAAAAACAACCTTGAAACTGCATCTGCCCCTGTCTGTTCCTGCTGAATTTAAAGCTAATGCCTATAGAGATACAGTACAAACTAAACATCTAGTTTTTCATCTGTCTTTGAAACATACACAAGTGAATCTTTTCCAAGTTTTACAAACCAGGTGCAAAAGTTTTGCCATGGTGTTAAATTAAGGATTATTTATATTTTACCACACATTTATGTTACTGGTAATATAACATGTTTAATATTCTTTAAAGTTGAATTATTTATTATACATATGGTTATATATAGTCATTGCTACATTATATAACCATTAGTTTGTACACCTCATATATATATATATATATATATATATATATGCTTTTTAAAAGTCTGAGGTAAGTAAGATCTTATTTTATTTTATTTATTTATTTTCCTAAAGAAATTAATACTTATATTTGGCAAGGACATGGTGAAGACATTTTTTTTTATTTTATTTTAATATAAAATGATCCAAAATATTTCTCTTTCAAAATAAAGAGTGTTAATTTGAACTTTCTGTTCATCAAAGAATCATGAAACAAACTGTTTCCACAAAAAAAATATGAAGCAGCACTTTTGTTTTCAGCAATTATAATAATTACAATTGTAGCATGAAGACTGAATGCTGCAGAAAACTGAGTTTTGCCATTACCGGAATAAATATAATACAATAAATTGTGATACTATTACTGTTATAAAGTAGTATCAGGAAAAAAAAGAAAACCGTTAAAAACATTTAAAAACAGTTTCAATAACTTGAAATACCAAAGATGTATTGGCCACATAATTGGTTAAATGTGGCCAGAGGATAAATGAAGCTGTCATTTACAGTAAAATTGTGTGAAATCAGAGAGCATCAGTCAGGGTAGTTGTGGGATGAAACAACGTTCCCTAAAGTGTGTTTGCTTTCATTGCTGATCATTCAGTGCACATACTCTATGAGAGCAGTCACTCTTTTGACATACAGAGTTTATATTGAGTTGATGAGCCAGTTATATGAAAATAACAGTGTTTTAAGGGCAAAGCCGTGGAGAGTCTGTCTCTATATATTGCCAAAGGTCTTGCATGTCTTATGAAGACAGATGAAGTCATTGAACAGCTGCTGAAAGATTTTGCACGAGCAAACATAATAAGCACTGTATGTTTTCATATTGCATTTCCTTAAGGCAACTTTTGTGTTTCTTTACCCTCAGCTTAACAGAGGTCATGCGTTGATGTGTGACATAGTCTGTAGTTAATAGAGGCATCAGTCCATTTAAACAGTAACTTAAAGTAATGTAGTTGATTGTTTTTGTATTTTTATTGTTAAATATTTATTTCATTCTTTATTATTTCATAAATATGAAATCCCGCCCATTTTCGCTGTTTTGGTGTCGGGAACTATTATAAACACATACCTTGAGTTATTTCTGCTTAGCTGTTGTCAACTTGTGGAAAATGACAATCCTCATTTTGAAGATAATAATCGGATGCCCTGGGGAATAAGCAAAGGGTTTTGTGACTAAATGGAGTTGGACCAGTTGTGAAAAATGTCCATTAACCATAAATCTCAAGAGTAAAACAAATTCATAATACAACTAATGAAAACCAATTCAACACTGGAATTACTTTGGAACAATGGTTTTATTTTATCTTTTTATATTTAGTAAAACTTTTGAAACATTCTGTTTATATATGCATACATTAGTACTTCTGCCAGTGATGCATTGCTGACGATGAAAGCTCTCGTTCTTAATTGATAAATACACTACCACTCACTCACCAAGGCTGAATTGCTTTTATTGTATTATTGCAATTTATAATATTTTAAAATGTAATTTATTCCTGTGATAGTGAAGCAGAATTTTCAGCAGACATTAGTCTAGTATTCATCCTACTGTCACAGTTATATTCTGTTAGTTTAGTTCATGGACATTTAGTTTGTAATTCATCAGTTCCATTTTTCCTTTGTTGGTTTTCCTGGTTTCTGTGGTCACTGTCATTATTAGTTTGATCTGTTCAGTTGTGTTTGATTAATTATCTATTGTGGTTGCATTATTAAATTGTACCCTATACCTGCATTCTTTGTCCAGTCATGAATCATGAATTTACATATTATTGGAATGTACTATTAAACTTTGTTTGAAACTTTATTCCTCTGTCTTCATCTGAACCCACATCATATGGAAAAATGCAAATTGAGGACACATCATAGGCACAAAGGGGGGGGGGACTTGAGAACACCAGCCTGAAACCTGAAATGTCTAATGGGTCACCCTGCAGTCTCATGGACTTTATTTTTAATATATTTTCCAAATGTACTATTTGAAAAGGTTTTTACAGATGTCAAATTTAGAGTGTGTTCTGGGAGATCTCAAATCCAGCAGCATTTCAGCAGCACTTTTGATCCCGATTAGTTAATGCATAACTACTTAATGCTGTTAACTATACTGAGGCTAAAAAAAGGATCACGAAACATTAAAATTCTACTCTAAATGAAAATGAACTCATAGATATGGACATCTCTTTTACTAACATTCTTTTATAGTACTAGGAAGGGCAAAACCTTGGGAAAAAAAACACCCTTACATGAATAGTTCACCGAAAATACTGCCATCATTTACTCAACTTCATGTTGTTCCAACCCCCTATGACTTTCTGGGATTTTTGCCAATACAATGAAAGTCAATGGGGTCCAAAATAAAATGAAACAAAATCATACAGGTTTGAAACCACTGGAGGGTGAGTAAATGATTGACAATTGACAGAACTTTAACAAGAGATCATTTGAGCTAACATTACTCCCATTTCCTTCTGCAGAGGTTTGATCGTCTTGAACTCAAATGATACATACTACTTGGAGCCAGTCAGAGGCCAGGAGGTTCTCCACCACACTTTCTATCGCACTGAAGACCTGTCGATCAAAACTGGCACCTGTGGACACAGCCATCAGATTGGACACATCAGCCTGTTCACTAGTCTTAAACCTTTGCATCAAAGGGTCAGTCAAAAAATTACATTTTCATTTATGGTGTCTTCTATGTCATCATTTAAAATCTCATAAAAATTAAGAGACTTGGTAATAAATGTTGATTTTTACAGTATATTTCACTTAAATAGAAGTCATGCAAAAAGTCTATTCAATCAGTCTTTTCCACAAATGAAAAAAAAATCTAATTTTGTAAAGCAGCTCTCACTAGATTGTAAGCATACTGTAATAGTCATTTGGGAAATAACAGTCAGTCATTACCATCACTATTCAGTGTGTCTAAGTCTCTATTTCTGATCTCATGAGTAGATTGTGTGTGATGTCGGAAGAAATTTCTCTCTCACAAATGCAAACATGTTTTTTTTTCCTCCAATCTATAATGTCTAGATAGGCCACTTATGAAAAAGAACATTGAGGTCTGACGAAAAGCTGTTGTGATGCATTCAGTGCATCAGTAATTTAATTTGTCCCCACAATGCGCTGCTGAAAGAAAAGTGTGTTTTGTCTCATTACAGTAGAGAAATAAAGCCACCCTAAGCCCAGGTTAAGTGTTCAGACTGATGAAGTGCATAATATGGGCTTATTACAAAACTCTTGAGGATCATTAGCAGGAGTTGGGAGCCGTTCTTCTGCTATTGTTCTGCTTGCACTTGCTTTCTCATTAAAGCAGAGCAGAAGAGACTTCTAACTGGCCTGCTGTTTACAAATGAAAATAAGAGGGTCCATAAATTAGTAAACAGTGTGGACTAATGTGCTTGCTCATCAGTGATGTATTCCTGATACAATTGGATTACAAAGTTTCTGAATTTTGAGGTTCATATACTGTAGTACAGTATGTCTCTGTATACCTTTGAGTCTTTAAATATCACAAATTCATTCAATTTCCAAAAATCCCTATAGCTAGTAGGCATCAGACATGGGGACTTGTGACTTGGTGACTTGGACTCGAGTCGACTCGAGTCGCTATTTTTATGACTTGTGACTTGACTTGACAAAAAATAAAATACTTGAGACTTGACTCGGACTTGGAAGTTAAAGACTCGGGACTTGACTTGACTTGAGACAGGATGACTTGAATGACTTGAGTGTTAATCACATTATGTTTTCAGTTTGAATATAAAATATATAAATTATTAAAATAAAATAAAATTGATTACTCAGCTGGAGCGCAGGCTGAGAATCGCGTTGTCATGTCATGACATCATCAGTCATGCCCTCTCTACCTTACGCAGACCACGCCCACTTAGATCAGATATCACATCAACATCTCAGCTTGAGGGGTACTGAGGGTCATCGCTTTTGTCGTCAATAATTCGCGCCTAAAAACGCGTGGAAATCGCTAGTCGCGCCGCTGTCTCACGGCGCTGATCCACTTGTCCGTGCGACACTTCTGTCGCGCCGCGCTCCACTATATTCCTATGGGTGACGTCACGCGACTTTGTCGCACCCGCAAAGCATTCCGGGAAGGCGGCGCTTCATTTGAAAAAGTGCTGCGCGTCAAAAAGCTGGCCGATGCCCATCTTTATGCAAATGAAGTCCGTCAAACGCGGCGCGTCTATCCAATAGAAGTAGAGCATATGGAGACGGAGGGAAGTCTCTTCGCAGGTCACATCCTACTTCAAAAATGCGCGGAAACTTTATATTAGTTCCAGAGTACAAAATGGAGGAGAAACTGATTGTGGCTGTCGCAGGATTCCCTAATTTATATGATCCGACTTTATTGTCATATAGGGACAACGAGCTACGCAGTTCCGCATGGAGAAGGGTGGCAGAGGTCGTTGGAGTCCCTGGTGGGTTTTATGAGTTTGTATTGTGTTAAATAAAATGTTAATTGATTCATAGCAGACAGCATATGTACATCTGCAGAAAGGGGTTCATATGCTAGTAGTATTTATGATAGCAGGTAACATTAGGATGGTTAGGGTTAAACCACGCCCATAGCGGCAAACAGAGGAACGCCCATCAACGTACAAATGTGGGGAGGCGTCGCGACACCACGCGACAGTCGTGTCGGACAAGTGGATCAGCGCCGTCATTGTTTCCAAAGCGCTCGGGCAGTTGCGCCCCTGAGGCGTCGAGCGCGTCGCGACCGCGTTGCTTCCATTATGAGCGCGCATACCGGTGGCGCATACATGGTGGGATAGGCCACATAGTGCTCGGCTTGCAGACAAGACTCTCGAATCTTATATTTTGCAAGTGCAATACCTTGTAATAGAGGTAATGACTTACGGATGTACTCTGAGAGAGAGATTGTGTTTGTGTGTGTGTGTGAGAGAGAGAGAGAGACACACTCGTGCTTCACCTGATGAAGGAAACCCAAACTGAGTCTGACTCCAATCACAACCTTAACATTCAGAAACTAATTGACAAAAATCTGAAGTATAATTATGATGAAAAATGAAAAAAATTAATTTGAGCTCCAAACCAAACTCAGTGTTATTCGGCCCTAAACAGAACCACAAAACTGGCAAATTACTTATCACTCTAGCAATTAAAAGAAAGACAAATCCTTTCAAAATATCGACTCAGTGATCATGATTTGGAAATAGAGATTGGTAGACATAAAAGATCCTGACTACAGAGAGAAGAGAGACTGTGCAAACACTGTGAGCCGAATCAAACAGAGGATGAGAAACACTTCCTTCTTGTCTGTCCCAAATACAACACTACAAGAGAAACATTCTTCCCACAGTTTGAAGCTTTGAATCCTTCATTCTTGTCTCTAAATGACTCAGAGAAACTACTCTATATACTTGGAGAGAATGAGACGGCAGTCACAATAGCTGCTAAATATTTATACACCATACACACCATACGAAAGGGATAATTTATTGTATTCAACTGTTTTATTTTATATTCTTAATTCTATATAATTACTATTATTAATATTAGAAATATTATCTGCTGCTGCTATTTTTATTGTATTTTATTGTAATCATATTTTATTCTGTATCTAAATGCTAAATTTGGCAATACTGTAACTCAAATGTCATGCCAATAAAGCAACTTGAACTTGAACTTGAGAGAGAGAGAGAGAGAGAGGAGGAATGTAAGAAAGTTTAATGTTGTATATAAACTGTGTTTGAGGGGAAGTTGTGGCCTAATGGTTAGAGAGTCGGACTTGCAATCGAAGGGTTGTGAGTTCGAGTCTCGGCCGGCAGGAATTGTGGGTGGGGGGAGTGCATGTACAGTTCTCTCTCCACCTTCAATACCCCGACTTAGGTGCCCTCGAGCAAGGCATCGAACCCCCAACTGCTCCCTGGGCGCCGCAGCATAAATGGCTGCCCACTGCTCCGGGTGTGTGCTCACAGTGTGTGTGTGTGTTCACTGCTCTGTGTGTGTGCACTTCGGATGGGTTAAATGCAGAGCACGAATTCTGAGTATGGGTCACCATACCTGGCCGAATGTCATGTCATGTCACGTCACGTCGTTTGACAGAGAGAGAGAGAGAGAGAGAGAGAGAGAGAGAGAGAGGGGGGGGGGGTGTTCAGAGAGGAGTCTGTTGGATGTTTAGCTGTTATTTGTTTTATGGACTCAATGTTGAAAATGTAAAACATTTCTGTTGGCAGAAGTGAAAAATAAATAATTTTATGAAGTTACAATTTTGTTTGATTCCATGATGTATTTTACTGAACATGAGTATTTACAATGCAAATCCAAATTATTTTAATTTACTGTTACTTATATCTTGTCTTTTAACTTTATTAAGATCAGATTCTGCAGGTAAAATTACAATAATAAGGTGACTTGACTTGGACTTGACTTGACTTAATACAGGACTTGACTTGACTTGACTTGACTTGACATAACTTGTGACTTGACTTGACTTGACTTGCCCAAGAAAAAAATACTTGGGACTTACTTGAGACTTGAAGGTTAAGACTTGAGACTTACTTGAGACTTGCACATGTGTGACTTGGTCCCATCTCTGGTAGGCATACAAGCAAATCCTGACGAGACTCATTTTGGAATGCAGAGCTTTCATTATTATTGCTTATGAACATTTATCAAGTTGCACTTTTATTGTCTACTGGTTGCCATGGAAGATTATCTATATGAACATTCTGTTCTTCTGCTTTTTTTACTGTTTCCCTCAAATTTATTTTTTTATTTACTGCTTGGTTACTGTAAAGTGCTAGCTGTCACTTTTGTGATTCCTGTTCCAAAGCAGTTTTTCAAATAAATTAGAGCCATCAATTAAAATGCAAACAAACCCTGAAGAACAGTACATTTACATTTAGTCATTTTGCAGACACTTTATCCAAAGCGACTTACAATTGGGGGATACATAAAGCGATTCTTCTTAAAGAGGGAAACAAATACAGGAAGTGCTTGTTATACTAAGTTTTAGACATTGTTCAAATAAGTACAAGCTATAAAGAGAAGGAATAAATAAAGAGAAGTCAAGTAGCTTGAAAATTGTCAGGGATTTAGCATTCCAGTTAGGGGTGGGAGATCATTCCACCAGCCAGGAATGGTGAATGAGAATATTCTGGAAAGAGAATTTGAGCCTCTCTGTGATGGTACCATAAGGCGTCACTCACTATTGGATCTCAGTAGTGATGGCAAGCAGTGAAAAATAAAAACATTGCTTACAGGATTGTTTCATTCTGTCTTTGAGCTTTTGTTGTCAGTTTGTAAAAATATATTCTGTGCAGAAACATTTATTTTATAGTAAGTTCAAGAAGAAACAAATTCATAAATCCTGCTCACCAGCAATTAACCTATCATATTGTTTGTCTCTGTTTTTATCCCCACCCCTAGGTTAGACGAAATGCCTGGGGTACTACAAAGTACATGGAACTCTATATAGTTGCTGACAACACACTGGTAAGCTGATGATGCCTGTGTCATGCTCATTTCCACTAATTAGACACTTCCACACAGTAAAGTTCACCACAGGAATTAAGGTTTTAAAGCTTCAAATACAGTCTGAGTTATATGAACCTTACTTTAGAATCAATACTTTAAGCCTAGTGTTATGTTCTCATTCAAATGTGGCCACTGAGTAGTTGCTTCTTAAATATAAAGAGAGAGAGCTTTTTCGCTCTCTCCCTCTCTTTTCTACCACTCCCATTGCCAATATCTTACATGTATGAGGAGCTATCAAGAAGTTATCAGTGAATTTAATAGTTTATTTTGTAGTCCTCAGGTATGAGGGATACATTTCATGAGGGGCATGCAGAAATTTTTTCAGTGTTACATTCTGTTGAGTTTTCTGATTGAGTTCTTTCATACATTTACATTTAATCTGTATAATGTCCACCAAAAGCCAAAAGAGGTAGGAGGTTATATAAGAATTCATTATGGCTGGATTTAGTTAATCAAATTTCCCTGTAACGTGGTTTTTGCCATTTCTCAAGCAGAGTCTATGCATTTGTGTATTTGTCTTGATCAATTTGCCTCTTGGCATTTCTTCATGTCTCTACAGTTCAGAAAGCAAAACAAGGACCTTTACAAAACTAAAATAAGGATAATGGAAATTGCTAATTATGTAGATAAGGTATGTCATGCCTGGGTGCATTTCTTTGGTTCAAAGGTTTTGTTGACTATTTAAACTGCATATTTGTTCTCTGAATGTGAAATTCCTAGATGTCTGTATTATAATTATATTTAACAAATTAAATCCTTTTGCCATGTTCCTAATTGTTTGTTTTGGTCTGCTCAGTTCTACAGAGACTTGAACATCCGCGTACCTCTGATTGGTCTAGAGGTTTGGACTGAACATGATCAGTGCATCATCAATGAGGAGCCAAATTCGACTCTTTGGTCCTTCCTTCAGTGGAGACAGAAACTCAAATCCCGCAAGAAACATGACAATGCCCAGCTACTCACGTTAGTCACAAAACACACCAACTGTATCCATGTACAAAACAAGACTGTCAGAGTAGCCTTTTATTGTAATTTCAGCTCTATACAGATAGTAAACAGTCAAACGAAACAGTGTTAAACATATTTTTAATAATGTTGTATTAAGTTTTAGAAAATATCATTAGTCAGATTTTTTTCTATTTTTGTACATTATACATCTTTAAAGGGATATTTCACCTAAAAACTGAAATTCTTTCATCATTTACTCACCCTCTAGTCATTCCAAACCTATATGAAAAAAAAGCACGTATAAAAATAGAAATGTAAGTAAGTGGTCACCAAAACTGTTTGGTTCTTCAGAATATCTTATTTTGTGTTCTGCAGTACAAAGAAAGTCATACAGGTTTGGAATTACATGAGGGTGAGTAAATGATGAAAGAAATTTTTATTTGGTTGAACTATCACTTTAAAGGGATGGATAATGGCTCATACATTTTTATTGATATCATAACTGAAAGTATATATTGCTTTCCCTGCAGTGGTGTGATTTTCAAGGGTACCACCATTGGCATGGCTCCGCTGGAGGGGATGTGCAGTCATGAGAACTCAGGAGGCATCAACGTGGTAAGAAAGCATATAGGCTTGCATCTGGAACAGGCTGTAAACACTGTGTAAATAGTGTGTGTGTGTTTGTGTACAGCTCATGCAGGGTTTGATAAAGTAATCAATAGCTCCGACACACCTGATTACTGACTTATTGGTTCTATTACTTTGTGTGGTGGGAGAGCATCACTTTGCAGAATACTAATGAGTGGTGAAGCCTTTCGTCTGGATATTACACATGGATGGGGTCATTCTACATTATATCAATATAGGCTGCTTAGTCATTCTGAGATCAGTGTGGTACATGGAAAATGTTCTTTTTTTGATGCATGTCAACATTTGTTTCATATGTAGGGGGCTACATATGTTTCATTTGTTTCATATGTTTCATTGAGGGCTGACCTACCAGACGCAGATTAAGTCTAGTAAAGTATTCAATGCTACTTTTACAAAACAGCACAGTTTCTATAATAGTATTCTATAATATACTGTAGTTCATATAAGTAGTGGTCACAATGTAATTTGGACTCTGTTTTCCTCTTGCACTGTTCCTCCTCATTGAGTTAATAGTGTCATTTTTTATCCTTGTTAATTATCCTTGTTATCCTTATCGTCTGGTCTTGTCAATGTCAGAGTCTGCGTTTATGATACCCTATGTGTTGGATTACCAGTGTCTTGGATTAAAGACTAAATAAGTCTTCCTCTTGGTCTTTGTTAATTTGTTAGCAGCACAGCTGTGACAGAAGACTGGACCCACAAAAGTGAAAGTAAAGCCATGTTCATTTGGCTTTTAATTTGTACTTTGATTTAGTGTTTTTGTTCATTTTTGTATTACATTGCCACTGATCACCGAACTGTGAACCGTTCCCTCGAGGAGAATGTTGAGGAATTCCTCTGTTTCGCACATCAAGTCAAGTCACCTTTATTTATATAGTGCTTTAAACAAAATACATTGCGTCAAAGCAACTGAACAACATTCATTAGGAAAACAGTGTGTCAATAATGCAAAATGACAGTTACAAGCAGTTCATGATTGAATTCAGTGATGTCATCTCTGTTCAGTTTAAATAGTGTCTGTGCATTTATCCGCAAACAAGTCAATGATATCGCTGTAGATGAAGTGACCCCAACTAAGCAAGCCAGAGGCGACAGCGGCAAGGAACCGAAACTCCATCGGTGACAGAATGGAGAAAAAAACCTTTGGAGAAACCAGTCTCAATTGGGTCAAAGTCAGATTGTGCAGAAGAATCATATGTTGCCTGTGGTCCTGTCCTGGTGGTCATCTGAGACAAGGTCTTTAGAGGGGATCTGTATCTGGGGCTCTAGTTGTCCTGGTCTCCGCTGTCTTTCAGGGATGTAGAGGTCCTTTCTAGGTGCCTCTCCACCATCTGGTCTGGATACGTACTGGACATCAGACCATTTTGCCAGATGACTGCCTATGCACATTCTTGCACACCGGCCTAAACACCACAACACAAGCGCAATTGTCAGGGGAGGGTCCCGGAGGGAGATTCACCACTTAGGAATTGGATGCTATGCTCCTGCGGATCTTTCTTTACCGTCGGCCACGCAGATGAAAGATGCCAGCCCCACTCCCAACCCGGTGCCCAGCCAGTCACCAGCCTGCTGAATGGAGCATCTGCCTGAGACTACTGAGGACGGAGAGCCAGAGCCCACCGCGTCTGAAGAGCCATCGCGAGAAGCGACTGAGCTTGCCATCGCTCTGGATCCTGAGCTGATTGATGGTTCTGCCCAGGTGTGTAAGCCACACTGCACATGCTGGAGTTAATTCTTGTGGAATACAAGGCTATAGAATTGAGTGCCACCCACCCTGTCAGTAATGAACATGAGTGTTTTCAGTGTGGGGAATTAAATACTTTGCCTTCCCTTAAGCCTGCCTGCCCAGCCTTGCTCTCCCACATCCTTTCCAAATTGCATTAAGAGACTTTTTTTATTTTCATTTATTTTATTTTATCAGATTTTGTGCATTTCTTCATTTTCCTCAGTCCTGCTGTCCAGGCCTGCTGGAAGTGTTCATCTCCTGGAACTGAGGGGCCCATGTCTCCGCTTCTGTCCTAGGATGACACCGCTCCACCTCATCCTGCCGTCCAGTCTCCTGGGCCTGTGCTCCATCCGCTGCTCTCTGGCCCTCCTCCCCTTCAGCTACGGCCTGCTCTGCCCTACCTCAAGCTACACCTCCACAGCTGCAGCTGGGCATCTGGCCTATGGATCATCGGCATTACTCCACCTCCACAGCTCTCTGTCTGTGCCATGGGCTCCACCTCCATTTTTGTCGTCACCTTCGGTTGTCTTCATGGCGAGGTGTGTTCCCATCACACGTTGGCTCCTCCCTCCAGCGATGCCGCCATGGAGCCCAGTCCTGTCTGTGGCCTGGGTTTCCACCTACCCTTCTACTGCTCAGGGCTCCTCCCTGGTCATCTTTTCTCCACCTGCACCTCCCTGAATTTTGATTGTCATCCTCCTCCCGAATCTCCTCCTACATATCTCTGCTGGCATGCCTTCCGGTTTCTTTCACAATGTTCATTCAGTTTGTACTTTGTTTTCTTCTTGCACAGTTCACCCTTATTGAGTTAATTATCTAATTTTGTTCAGTTAATTGTCCTTGTTTGGTCTGTGTATTTAAGTTCCTGTGTGTTCAGTTCTATTTTGTTTGGTCGAGTCAATGTCAGTGTCTGTCTTTTTGCTACCCTGTGTGTTGATTGCCCTTGTTAGATTACCAGTGTGTTGAATTAAAGATTAAAGATTAAACCTTCTTCTTCGTATTTGTGTGTTTGTGGGCAGCATAGTTACTATGTGAGGTTTTCAGAAGTCACAATCATACTTTGAGTGAATTTGTTTGGAATGTGCTGTATGAATGGACTTGCAGTCGACAGCTAGTTATTTATCAAGATGTTGATATATTCAGAAGGTTTTTTTAATGTTAGGGTTGAAAATAGCAATATTGTGTGCTTTTAAAGGGATTTTGGTGAGAAGGGAAAACAATGATTTTGACCAACTAAGAGGATGAAAATTATATAACATATACATTATTTAAATAAAATATAATCAGTGTGACACAGGCACTTCAAGGATAACATTTTACTGTTTTCCTTGTAATTGCATGATAATAACAGTAACCATACATTTACTGTAAAATTACACCTGATGTGATTATATTATATAAATGTGTAACATTTAATTTACAAATAACCAATTAGGTTTTTACTGTAACTTTTTTTTAATTACCAAAATTATTACAGTGGGTGAATATACAGTACTGTTGGACAGTGTGGTCTTGTCCTGGGCTATGGTTTGCTAAAGCATCCCTTATCAAAAATGAGCTCCTTCACATTCCTCAAATGCTTTAGAACTAGTAGTATATGACAAGGACAATGTGGTTCCTAGGGAGAAATGTAAGAGATAGGAAATCCATAAAGAGAAATCATTTGTAATACAACTGCACATCATATTTCAACATTGTTGTTATGGTGAAGATATTATCAGTGCTGTCTGTAAAAATCAACACTGCATGCCCTTTGCAGAGATATCCATTTGTGCTCCTTTCTCTGAAAATATGTGTGAGTGTGTGTGCCTTTATGTTTGTGTCTCGGTATGAAGATAAAAGAAAGTCCATTCTGTTTGCCCCAACCAAGGTACTTAAATTACCACCTGCAGGTCAAAAAATAACATCATCTACAATTTATGGCATCTTTGTAACATAACAAAAATGCCTTTGGAGACCAGAGATGTCCTCTGGGCTTCTGCTGGCATTTACAAACTGTAGTGTTGGAACTGTGGCCATGTGGCATAGCAACGACAAAAGCCTGTGGCCTACGAATAGCCTTTATGTCCAATTTAAAGCATAAAATACAATTAATTTATCACATAGCAGTGAGAGCGACAAATACTCTAATCCTGTATATTGAATTCATCATTTAAGACAGACCCTTAAAGCAGTGCTTGGGCTTCTATTTCATTTATTGTGATGTTTGTTATGGCTGGTAGATTGAATTATCTTTTCTTCCAGGATCATTCTGAATTGTCCATTGGGGCAGCTGCCACCATGGCACATGAGATCGGTCATAACATTGGCATGAGCCATGACCATGAGGGCTGTTGTGTGGAGGCCACTGCTGATCAGGGTGGATGTGTCATGGCGGCAGCTACAGGGTAAAGACTTCTACATTTGCAGTACATTTTAGCAGACACTTCCTTTTATAAATAACCAACGATACAGAACATAAATCACGGTAATTGCAAAAACATGCTAATTACGCAAAGAGCCCTGGAGCAATTTTTTATATATTTTATTTCTAATTGTGTCACTACTAAACTATACATTTAGGATAGACAGGATGCTACTGTACAAGTAAATACTTAGTTGCTAATGATAAGTCCCTAAGGATAAGTCAAGAATCATTAGTCTTACTTCAGATTGCACGCCTGCAGACCATTCACTGACCGTTTGATGTACACTACCATTCAAATGTTTGGGGTCAGTACGATTGTTTTATTTTTCTTGAATTAAATGAATGCTTTTATTCATCAAAGACACATTAAAATTGATCAAAAGTGACTGTAAAGGCATTTATAATATTTCAAAATATTTATTTCAATTAAATGCTGTTCTTTTGACTTAAATCAATCCTGAAGAAATGCATCAAAACATTCACAAAAATATTAAACAGCACAACTGTTTTCAATGTTGATAAAAATTAGACATGTTTCTTAAGAACCAAATCAGAATATTAAAAAGATTGCTGAAGGATCGTGTGACACTGAAGACTGCAGTAATAGCTGCTGATCCAGCACAGAATATTGCACACTAAACTGCCTAAAACTGGCTGAAATCACCAGCTGCAATCTGGCCTAAAGAAAATCTGCTAAGAAAAAGTTGTTCGTGGGATGCCTGAGAAAGTAGCAAGAAAACAAGATAGCATGAACATCTTGTACATCAAGTTTGATATGGCAAATTTCACCCATATTAATATGGGTCTAATCAATCTTATCAGCATGTCGATATGCCACACCTGTGAGGTGGATGGATTGTCTCAGCAAAGGAGAAGTGCTCACTAACACAGATTTAGATATATTTGTGAACAATATTTTAGAGAAATAGGCCTTTTGTGTACAAAAAGTTTTAGATCAGCTCATGAAAAATGGGGGCAAAAACAAAAGGGTTACGTTTATAATTTTGTTCAGTGTATGCTAAGTGACCTCTTGGTTTTGGTGCCCCTGCAGTAGAAAAAAATATAAGAGAGTAGATCAGAGGAGATAACTTGGCATACAGAGAAGGAAGGTGTTTATTACTTTTCCAAAGTGAAAAATAGTTTTGGAAACTTCACTATTCCTCTTTTCATTTTAAATCAACACCATAATTTAATTATAATTGTGTTACTGGATTCATTATAAACCGATGTTCAAGTGAATCTGCCTCAGTATCTATGGCTGACTGTAGATTTTTAGCAAATTGGAATTTTTTGTGCTTATTTTTTTATTAGTGCACCATTTGTTCTCTGTTATTTTCATGCATAAAAATGACATGTATCCCTTTCTCAAATGGTCTGCAGGCACCCCTTTCCAAAAGTTTTCAGCAGCTGTAGCAAAAAAGATTTGGACAACTACTTCCAGAAGGGAGGAGGAATGTGCCTGTTCAACATGCCCAACATGAAGGATCTGGTCGGTGGCAAGAAGTGTGGAAACGGCTTTGTAGAGGAAGGGGAGGAGTGTGACTGTGGCGAACCAGAGGTGATTTATGCCTAAATTAATTATTGAATGGAATTACTTATTGATTTAGAGAATACTGAATCAGACCAATCATCAATGAGTCATTTTTTCTGAGAACGGTAAAGGGTATGAAATAAAACATGTAAAATAAATGTAAAAGTCAAAATTTTATGGATTAACATTGATTACCATTTTCATGCATTCATTTTTTATTCATTGAATAACTGATATTTATGCAGCATATATTTCATATATTTTTTTATCATGAAGACCTTTGTCTAACTAGCAAAAAGTTTTGTTTTTACCACATGGAAGGTCCTGACATAAATTTTAGAACACAAATAGTTTAACTACAGCAGAAAAATGGTGCTGTAAATACCTGGACTACTGTTCTTGTTTTTTACCTGCTGCCAATACCATATTCAATGAAACAATACCTTAGTGATCACCTGACAGAAAGAAGCTATGTACGTAGGTTGCAGCAGCACTGAACTGGGAGCTGTTATCATACACTTTTGTTCTAACCTTTCAATCCAAACCATCATCTGCCAGCACCCCCTACTACCAGGAATACACAAAAATAGATTTGACAGTGCAAAAGGCGGAGCGTGTGTAAGGTTTGCCTTCCCCTGGCCACAAACTGCACAAACAAATTATATCTATTGCGTCTGCTGCTAACAAAGTGAAAGAAAGAAAATGAATAGAAAGTGTCGATTGAGGCATAAGATTAAAGGCACAATATGAATTTTTCACCGTTAGATGGTCCGTATTCAAAATAAACAAAGACTAGGTAGCGTATAATGACGCCTTGATTGAGTGTGGAATCATGGGAGTTGTGGTCTTCATTCCCACAGCCAATGCAATCCGACAGGAAAAATGTTCATGGATGAGCTAATGATTTATTAACTTAGTAGAATCAGGCAGGGTGAGACTGAAAGCCGTCAAAGCAAAACAGGGCCTCTGAATGAGCGTGTCACATGGCTCAAAAGCAGCGGAGCTTTTATTATGCCACAGTCGACTGCTTCAGCTCCTTCCGGTCGTGTGTATGTGGGGGAAAAAGCAGCATTGTTTTATCATACTAGATACATTTGAAAGTTCTGTTATAATGCTACTCTGTGCGGTCGTCACCAGTCTATTAACATTCATTAAATATTAAAACATCTTTGGTGTTTCCAAATGTTTTCTACAAAACGAAACTAGAAATCATATCAAGGGGTTGTGACATCACTGGCAGGCGACACAATGACAATATGGACACGGTCCGTGTCACTAGTTAAAATTGCTTATTTCTCTGAATTTAAACATTCTTCAAAACATTTGGGATAATGTAATTATACAAGTCAGCTAAATATATAACACTGTTCTAGTCGTTTTTGGATATTTTAATAAAAAGATCTTACATATCGTGCCTTTAAGATCTGCTTATGTCGCACCGTATTTCATTATAGGTTTTTACAGTTTTGCACTTTATAACCAATCCCACACGATTCTGTTGATCTTAGGAATGCAATGGCCAATCAGAGGCATTCAGATGAGTCATCGCTGAAACTCATCAGCTTTGTTGAGTGAACGCTTTCACTGACTGAAATCCAGACTCTTGTGAATTCTCTCATCATAAACAGCAAAATGCAGATGTACATACAATGAAAGTAAGAGATTCATTTTGCAGTGTAGACAGTTTCAATGATTATGATGACTGTTTTTTTTTTTTGTTGTTTTTGTTTTGTTGAGTGGTTAAACTCGTAATAGATCAAAGTTAGTGTTAATGTCACTTTCTGTAGGCTATGTAATTTATTCACAGTTTAAATAATCATAAATAAAAATACCATTGCACCTATACCTGTACTCAGCAGACCACAAATACCTAAGAAAAAACACAGATAATCCTATTGTATTGAACATGATCAATATTTGGTTTAATTCATGTAAATATTTCAATTTGAATTCCCCCTTGTCACGTTTCAGTCCTATTTGGGGTAACGCTAATTTCAAACCAGGGAAATGTGATGCAGGATTTCGGATATGGGCTGAAAAGGGGTTAAGAAAAATTCAAGATATGTACAGTGAAGATGAAATACTTATGTCCTTTGGAGTAATATCAGCCAAATATGACATTCCAAAGACCAATTTTTTCAAATATCTTCAACTTAGAAGTTTTATATCCTCATCTCAAAAACATTCATTAGACATACTGGACATTTCCCCACTAGAGGCAGCAATTATAGGACATTGTTATGATAAAGGTTCAATCTCATCTCTGTATGACTTGGTTGTGTCTGGGTCTGATGAATCCTCAGAATCAAGATTAAGATTATGTAAAGAAGATATAGATGACGAAATATCCCTAGAAGATTGGAATGAGGCATGTAAGAAGGCTCAGGTGCAGACAGTCAATACTAGCTTGAAACTCATACAGTACAAATGGCTGATGCATAAATACATAACTCCTGCCAAGTTGCACAAGTTTAACGATAATATTCCTGATACCTGTATAAAGTGTAACAAGGCAAGAGGTACTTTGTACCACTGTATATGGGGATGTATGAAAGTGAAACCCTTTTGGCAGGATATTATTGATATGATTGACCAAATATTATCAAAGAAACTACCACTGGATCCTAAGCTTTTATCCTAGGTATATATCCTACCAGCCCTCCCGTACAGAGCAGAGAGCTCAGATTCATAGACATGTGTATTTTACAAGCTAATCGTACAATTGCTCTTAATTGGAAAACTATCAATGGGCCAAGAATTGGGATGTGGGTTAAAGAAATGGCATCAAATATGTCAATGGAAAAGATAACGTACATTGTCAAAAATAAACAAAATACTTTCACTAACTTCTTAAGACACAATGTTAATGTTGGTAACCTGCTACAACAAGAACAAGCTCTAAGGGAATAGAGTAGCATCATGATCTTCTGAGTAGAATTGTTAAACTCTTCTTACCTGATTTATGTATCTTTAAAAGAAACACAACCCTTTTTTGGGGGGGGGGGTGGTGGGAGGGTTAATAGGGTGAAAAATGTTTGCTATGTTTTATATGATTGTTATTCATTATGTAATCAGATGTGATATGTAAACTGAAAATTTAATAAATATATTGTAAAAAAAAAAATAATAATAATCATAAATAATCTGAAACCATATCAAGCAGAATAGAGGTTGCAGTGTATGTTTATGTGAGACAGAGATACATTTTGTGTGTGTGTGTGTGTGTAACAGAGCATATATGTGGGTTGTGACTGTTTCCTCCTCATTAAACACCCTAAAAACACCACACACACACACACACACACACACACACACACACACACACACACACACACACACACTTCCTCCCCTTCCCCTATTCATTTTCAGCTACGGTATAATTATTGGCCGTCGGATGCCTCCACGCTGTATATATCAGTGTCATACATATCAAACATTTTTATATGCATATTAACGTCCTGTGCAGTTTCTCTTCTCAATTTATTTTCCACACCTTTATCATAGCAGGCAAGCAGACGTGTGTGTGTGTGTGTGTGTGTGTGTGTGTCTGTGTATAGTACATTCATTATGCATATATATATATATATAAAATAGAAGAAGAGAATAAAATGAGCTTTTATTGCCAGGCATGTTTACACATACAAGGAATTTGTTTTCGTGACAGAAGCTTTCACAGTGTAACAAAAATAAATAAATAATAAAAAACAGAATGTTTATGTAAATAAGGAATACAAATATACAAATTGACAATAGTATGTACAGATATATAACAGTAGACAGTTGTATGTACAGGTATATTATGTGCAAATTGAAATGTACACTATGTGTGTTAGATAAATAAGTGTACAAATAGTGTGTGTTTCATGTTTTTTAAATGTTCATGAGATGGATTGCCTGAGGGAAGAAACTGTTCCTGTGTCTGGTCGTTCTGGTGCTCAGAGCTCTGTAGCGTCAGAGAGAGTGAGAGAGTGTAAGAGAGTGTGCTGAATGTGAGGGATCCAGAGTGATTTTACCAGCCCTTTTGCTCACTCTGGATGAGTACAGTTCTTGGAGAGTGGTGGAGGGTTGTAACATTGTACCCACTGTAGTCTCTGGTTTCTTTTATTGGAACTGTGTGTGTGTTTTCTGTCTCCTGCAGGAATGCACCAATGATTGCTGCCACCCCAGCAATTGCACTTTGAAGGTGGATGCTCAGTGTGCCCATGGAGTCTGCTGTGAGGACTGCAAGGTGCCTAACTATTTATCTATCTATTTATCTGTCTATTTATTTACACTGAACAAAATTATAAATGGAACACTTTAGTTTTTGCCCCCATTTTTCATGAGCTGAACTCAAAGATCTAATGCTGTGTTCACACCAAACGTGAATAGAGCGTCTGGCGCGAATGATTTCAATGTTAAGTTAAAGCAAAGGCGCGTTTACGTGCGTCTGGAGGTCTCACGGCGCGAATGAGGCGTTTAGCGCAGCGCAAAAGACTCGAATTCACCTCATTCGTGCATCTAGTTCGCGTTAACCAATCAGGAGCCTGCTCAGGAGTCACTCATTCAACATGGAGGAACGACTGATGTTGTCAGTGAGCAGTCAACCGGAGCTTTATGACACAAGTTTCACACACAAGTTCATATTTCAGGAATAAAAAGGACCTCGCTTGGAAGAATGTGTTGTAAATACACATTTAACTTTTGAGTCACGTACACGTTTATCGACCCGCGGCCTTCCCGCTGTTTTTTACAACTATTTTCCTCCTAATATAGCCTACAGCTACTTTTCGCTAACAAGATATTGCGTTTTTTCAGAGGACGTGTACAGGAAAAAGTGGAAAAGACCACTTTCAACATGCTCGATCAACATCAGCCAGGATGTTGACTTTATCTATGTACCCAAAAAGCCTATTTCTCTCAAATATTGTTCAAGAATCTGTCTTAATTTGTGTTAGTGAGCACTTCTCCTTTTCCAAAATAATCCAAAATATCATAATATCAAGATGCTGATTAGACAGCATGATTATTGCACAGGTGTGCCTTAGGCTGGCCACAATAAAAGGCCACTCTAAAATTTGCAGTTTTATCACACAGCACAATGCCACAGATGTCGCAAGTTTTGAGGGAGCATGCAATTGGCATGCTGACTGCAGGAATGTCCACCAGAACTGTTGCCCATGAATTGCCATCTCCAAAGGCGTTTCAGAGAATTTGGCACTACATCCAAACGGCCTCACAACCACACACCACATGAATCCACACCAGCCCAGGACCTCTACATCCAGCATCTTCACCTCCAATATCATCTGAGACCAGCCACCCAGAGAGCTGCTGCAACAATCGGTTTGCATAACCAAAGAATTTCTGCACAAACTGTCAGAAACTGTCTCAGGGAAGCTCATCTGCATGCTCGTTGTCCTCATCTGGGTCTCGACCTGATTGCAGTTGGTCGTCGTAGCTAACTTGAGTGGACAAATGCTCACATTCGATGGCGTCTGGCACTTCTCTTCATGGATGTATCCCGGTTGCCAGCATACTTACCGGACATGTCACCCATTGAGCATATTTGGGCTGCTCTGGATCGGCGTATACAACAGCGTGTTCCAGTTCTCACAGCCATTGAAGGGGAGTAGACCAACATTCCACAGGCCACAATCAACAATATTATCAACTCTATGCGAAGGAGAGGTGTTGCAGGCCAGCCTAAGGCGCACCTGTGCAATAATCATGCTGTCTAATCAGCATCTTGATATGCCACAGGTGGATGGATTGTCTCGGCAAAGGAGAAGTGCTCATTAACACAGATTTAGACAGATTTGTGTATATAGAAAAGTCTTAGATCTCATGAAAAATAGGAGCAAAAACAAAAGTGTTGCATTTATAATTTTATTCAGTGTATTTCTCTCCCACTGCTTCCCTCTTTCACTCTGTTCTGACTCTCACTTAGTATGTTTCATACAAGTGGTCAAGGTTTAGCGAGTTAGCCTGTCCCTGTTAACCCCTGCTGGAAGAAGTCATAACTACACCACCTGGCTGCAAAAAAATATATTGCTAATTTTTAATTAGTGTTCGTTAATGCATTAACTGATGCTATCTCATAAGAACTTATTGTAAAATGTTACCATACATTTATTTATTTTATGTGTTAATAGTTGCTTGTCTGTGTTTCTGCTTTCTAGAGAAGCACTAGGCGCCACAGTTTAATATCCACTTTTTCTCTGTAGCTCTGTTTTTCTTTCATCAAAGTCCTTCAGTCTCCTTACCATGCCCTCTGCCCACAGATGAAGCAGGCCGGCACCATGTGCCGTGGAGCAGCCGGTGCCTGTGATCTGCCGGAATACTGCACAGGAGGTTCTCCCTACTGCCCCTCTAATGTTTACCTCCTAGATGGGTCATTGTGTCAGCATGGCCGTGCCTACTGCTATAATGGCATGTGTCTGACCCATGAACAGCAGTGCCTGCAGCTGTGGGGTTATGGTAAGATATGGTAATGGCTGTGCCTTTAATTAGCAGGGAAATAACGTTTGTGGGATCCAGTTCAGAAGTTATGTTACTAATTTGTTATTTTATTGCGAAAGAATGCATTTTATGCAATTTTTATACAATTTATCACAGAATCCTGAAAAAGAAGTTTCCACAAGAATATTTAGCAACAACTGTTTTCAACATTGATAATAATAAGAAATTTTTCTTAAGCACCAAATCAGCAAATTAGAATAATTTCTGAAGGACCATGTGACACTGAAGACTGGAGTAATGGCTGCTGAAAATTCAGATTTGTCATCACAGGAATATATTAAATGTTAAAATATACTAAAATAGAAAACATTTATTTTAAATTGTAATAATAGTTTACAATATTATTGTATTTACTGTATTTTTGATCAAATAATTGCTGGCTTGGTGAGTGTAAAAGACAATAACATAAAAAAATCTTGCTGACCACAAAATTTTGAACAGAAAAACTGTATTTATCATTGTATTTAATCATCACAAATGTCCACAATTGTACTGAATGATTACATTCATCATATACCAGGTATATTGAAATGGCAGACTGCGGTCTGGTTCTGAACTTCTGCTTGGTTCCAACCGGACTGCGAGACATAATGGCAATGGCAGTATCATTAAACTATTTCTAAATGGAGTGAGCAGCGCTTCAAATTAACTGAGCTGTTCACACCACAAGTGCTCAGCAGTGTTTATCGTAATGATCTTTCGGTGTTATATCCTTTTTTTTTTTATAGAAACATGCTCAGAAGCCACTGTCCTTTGGCTCTGAGGACTCAACATCTTTGATGACTAATTTTTATGTATTTATTTATTTTTTCATTTACAAGCATTTCTGTTGCCCAGGTGGAAATTTATAGTCCGGACCTCCACTGGGAAGGAAATATAGAGACCGGACCTCATGGAACTTTAATGGAATACCCTTTCATGTATATAGCCAAAATGAGTCAGAATACTGAAATAAGAGGTTAATATCAGATCAGACCCAGAAGGATTAAGCTCTGATAAAGCATCCCTGTTCATTTTATATAATTTTAATGTTTTGTGTAACAAAATGCTTTCTGTGTACAAAACCTAAACTTAAAATCAACATTTAAAACAACAAAAAATATAAACCTTGACAAAAAGAAGTATTTGAAAATGCCTTAATATACATTTAAATCCACAACCTAATCAAAGTGAACAATTATGTAAAAAAACAACTAGGGAATTCAGAATCTTCTCTATAAATAAATATATATTAAAATATATTAGATTGATTTTACTGAAGAATTTTTTTTTTTTTTTACATTTCAGGTGTCCTGTCACTTTTGACCCTGAACACCATGAGTGTGACTCCCAAATAATTATAATTAATTATATGGTACTATTTTGGTAACATAAAAAAGGGTAATATGGAACGTCTTTGCCAAATGTCCCTTTTAATTCCCTAAACCAACCTTTCAGAACAAGTTTTTTAATCCTAAATTACCTTCTTTCAGTGTTTAGTCAGCACTAATGATCAATTACTGCTTGAGGTTGATTTTGTAGTGAGAGCTCATGGCATTTGGCTGTACACCTCCAGTGTGTTCTGGGCTCATGTCCAGTCAGGCTCTTTGGCTATCAAACAGAGACAGATCACAGCAGACGAACCTTGTCATTTGTGGGGTAAGGGGGTGTTGACATGTTTGATGTTCACTATGTATAACAATATGGGTCTGTTTGAGTCCCTGACTGTAATTGACATTTCTCAGAGGTAATGTAGTTTTAACTGAATAACTAAATTTGTCCAGGTGCGCAGCCAGCACATGACGTCTGTTTTCAAGATGTGAACGCAGCGGGGAATGCCTTTGGAAACTGTGGCAAGGACAGTCATGGCAACTACGTGAAGTGTAAGAAAAGGTGAGGTGGTATTTTAATATGTCAACTAGACATATAAGGAATATGTGATTTTTGTCAAAGACCTTGCTGACCTGAAGTGCAGCGAAATCTGTTACAGCACATTCAATTTTCTTGAGACTCCATCTATATTTAAAAAAATAACAAAGTTATACATTAAAAAGAACAAACATATATATATATATATATATATATATATATATATAAAAAAAGAACAAACCAGTTCAAATACTTTACAAGGACAGCACTGCAGACTCAGTACTTTTCCAAAGTTAGACTCTTTTATTTCTGCTTATTCATCATTCTCAAAACAAATGTGACTTTAAGGTGATATTTTTTATAATGTTATTATCTAATTTGCTTTCCCTGTGAATGAATTTATGCTGAATCGCTGTGGGCAAAGATGACTAGTGATCTCACATATCAAATCCCAACAGTGATGCCAAATGTGGTAAGATACAGTGCCACAGTGCTGCCAAGAAGCCAAAGGGCACCAATGCTGTGTCCATAGACACCACCATCCGTACAGATGGCATTGAGGTGAAGTGCCGGGGCACATATGTTTACAGCACCCAAGATGGGCAGGGCGATCTTCCAGATCCTGGACTGGTCATGACGGGCACCAAGTGTGGAGAGGGGAAGGCGAGTTTCATTTATTTATTTGTTTGTTTGTATTCAAGCTAGTATTGGGCGATATGTAAAAAATATCATATCACGTTTTCTTTTGTTAGAAATACCACGATTCATGATTTTATCTCAATTCTTTGTCATGTTGGTTTTACTATTTTTCTAGTTGTCTGAGCAGTACAGCCAAATTAATTTCCCTATTATATAGACAAAGCCTTTCAAGGTAGCAAAAAAAAAAAAAAAAAAAAACCTCAGATATTTAGGCCAAAGAGGGCGAAGATAAAAATCTTTGTTCTTATTTTTTAATAACAAAGATAAAAGAATGACAAAGATACACATTACAACTACACATAATATACAAATAAAACAAACAGTGCTTTATTTTCAGGTACAATAGGTGTATTTAGCAGGAGCATTCAATAATAAAATACTATATAAACAGATTCCTTAAGCAACTGTATAAAATTTCTTCAGTCAAGATCAGTGAGTGATTTTTCTTGTTGTGTTTTGTTGCTTAATTAAAGTTAAAGGAATAGTTCACCCAAAAATTTAAATTCTGTCCGCTGTCTTTCAATTCTGTCATAGTGTTTTATATTTATACCACCATTTACTCACTCAAAAGTGGTTTTAAACCTGAGTTTCTTTCTTCTTCTGGACACAAATGCTATTTTGAGGAACGTGGAAAACTAAACACTTGCTGGTCCACAGTCTTCCATAGTATTTGTGTTCAGCACAAGAAAGAAATTAATACAGATTTGGGACAACATGACAGTGAGTAAATAATGACAGAAATTAAATTTTAGGGTGTCTATCACTTGACAGCAATGACAGTAGGCTGCATGTTTAATAGGCCTACTATCCCTTTAAAACCTGCACGCATCTAATATACAGACACTTATACGTTTTTCTCTCAGCTGTTTACTTTCATTTTAGACAAACAACTTGAGTCTACATGTAAACCATGGGTATTTTGACAGTTTTAGCGCAAAAAATAACTTATAATTATAAGTTTACAATAATAACTTCAATAATCAGGCGCTTTTTTGACAGGTTTTAGGATCTGTACTATTAGGTGAAGATATATCTCCAAAATAAGTATCTCAATAAAAGCATGTACTGTTTGTTTTGGATTGAAGGGTTGATTTGTTCTGTTTTTATCTGCCTTCAGGTGTGCAAAGATCGACAATGTCAGAATGCCTCTTTTACTGAGTTACAAACCTGCATCGCCCGTTGCCATGGGCATGGGGTAAGTGTGTGTGTGTTTGTGTGTGTGTGTATATATATATATATATATATTAGGGATGTGTATCTCTAACCCCCAATTTCCACCAGATGCGTAACGGCTGCGTTACGGCTCCGGCACGGCGGCGGAGTCAATAGGTTTCCATTAAAGTCAATGAGTGTATTTCCACTGAATGCATTACAGCTGCGTTCCGACTCCGGCGATCCACAGCCCTCCGGAGCAGATACGCAGAGCTTCTATTTTTGCCGGATGCTGGAGCGCTCCGCAGCACTACAGGGCAGAGTACGCAGAACAGGAAGTCGAGTGACAAAGCAGAACAGCCAGAAACAAAATAAAAGATCCTTTTAATTTTCAAAATAAAATAAACCCCGCTCATATTTCCCTACACTACACCTTGAAAACGTCATAATGGGCGGAGACAGGCTTGTTGAAGTTTTAACCCCGTTGACACGATGGATGAAGAAATGAAAAGAGAAAAGAAAAGAGTTCTATCCTATACTCCTTCGGATGGAAAACTGTTCCTGGTTTGGTAGTTCTGTTTAGAAACTACATATCGCGCGATCACACCATAATTCGCGAGATTACATGGGGCATCGTGACGTCAGCTGTCAGTCATGACCGCAGCCGTTCCGCAACAAATACGGACCTGGTGGGTATTGACGGACGACGGAACACGGAGCTGTCACGCAGCGGAGCCGTAACGCAGCCGTTACGCATCTGGTGGAAATTGGGGGTAACTGAGGCAGATGTGATGTGCTTGGGCAATATGGTCATTTTTCAAATCGTCATATCATCAGCCCATGAGATCGACAACACATGATATTATCGCACATGGGTGGAGCAAGAGAGAGACTTCTTGTCATAGCTTAACTATTTGGCATTTTAAACTGTGCAGGTGCGCGGGAGAGAGCCTATGGAATCACCAATAATCGAAAAAAATATACTTTTAAACATACTGATAAACTAACGTTAAATATAAAAATACTGTATTTAAAACAGCTAGTTCATATATAGTCGGACGCAACTGTCATATCACGCATCCTGTGAGAAATCTGCTGCATCTGCGCACAGAAGTTATCAGTCTAAATGTTCTGCAAAATCAGTCAACGGTGAAAATCAATAGTAGATTTCATTTAAAGTCCAACAGTTTAACACTAATATTGGACATAAACGTACACGTTAAATATGAAGTATTCCAAACAGTTAAATTCATATATTTGGAGTAAAGTTGAATTGAACTGATGCATCAGTTATACAGCACTCCGGACCGTGCGCATCATGATGAGACAGACGCACTGCCACAGAAACAAGAATGAGATGCATTCTAACATAACTGTGGCATTAAACTCAGTGAGGCTCATTTTAAATATTGCACATAAATAGGCCATTCAGATTACTTGTTGAAGTGCAAAGAAATAGCTTATATCTGCAGACGATGTATGTCTGTTTGTGGATGACGACTTCTTCACTGGCTACAGGCTCTTAATCCTCTTTTGCACATGCGCGCGCGTGTGTGTGTGTGTGTGTATATGTGAAATGCAGTGCTGAAGTAAAGTAGCTGGGCAGTTTGATAGCCGAATTATAATAGGCCACCTAATAAAATAAAAATTATTATTATTATTATAATTTAATACATTAATAGGAGAATGAGCCTAGTATCGTCTTGACTATCAACAGAGACATCTGCTATCATTGATACTATCATCTATCTGCACAACCCTAATGTTATAACGCATCACAATGCATAGCCAATGATACAATACATTAAAGATACATATGAAGCAGCACCCGATGTGATAAAATACAATCCGATTCACCCCATGCAGTGTGATTTGATTTTGATTCGATTCTTCATAACGTGATTCAATGCAATACAATACAATGGAAAAAATATGATGTTATGTAATTCAATATGGTATATCAAGTTGGCTTTTTATTTCTTTGGTTCATTGTAATTATTTGGTTGAAGACACAGCTCTACTTCTGTATGTATATGTATATATATATACAGTCGTGGCCAAAAGTTTTGAGAATTACATAAATATTGGAAATTGGAAAAGTTGCTGCTTAAGTGTTTATAATAGAAATTTGCATATACTCCAGAATGTTATGAAGAGTGATCAGATGAATTGCATAGTCCTTCTTTGCCATGAAAATTAACTTCATCCCAAAAAAACCTTTCCACTGCATTTCATTGCTGTCATTAAAGGACCTGCTGAGATCATTTCAGTAATCGTCTTGTTAACTCAGGTGAGAATGTTGACGAGCACAAGGCTGGAGATCATTATGTCAGGCTAATTGGGTTAGAATGGCAGACTTGACGTGTTAAAAGGAGGGTGATGCTTGAAATCATTGTTCTTCCATTGTTAACCATGGTGACCTGCAAAGAAACGTGTGCAGCCATCATTGCGTTGCATAAAAATGGCTTCACAGGCAAGGATATTGTGACTACTAAGATTGCACCTAAATCAACAATTTATAGGATCATCAAGAACTTCAAGGAAAGAGGTTCAATTTCCTTTCCAATTGTTTGGGGCATCTGGAAAAAGGCTTGTCCGGAGAAGAAAAGGTGAGCGCTACCATCAGTCCTCTGTCATGCCAACAGTAAAGCATCCTGACACCATTCATGTGTGGGGTTGCTTCTCATCCAAGGGAGTGGGCTCACTCACAATTCTGCCCAAAAACACAGCGATGAATAAAGAATGGTACCAAAACACCCTCCAACAGCAACTTCTTCCAACAATCCAACAACAGTTTGGTGAAGAACAATGCATTTTCCAGCACGATGGAGCACCGTGCCATAAGGCAAAAGTGATAACTAAGTGGCTCGGGGACCAGAATGTTGAAATTTTGGGTCCATGGCCTGGAAACTCCCCAGATCTTAATCCCATTGAGAACTTGTGGTCAATCCTCAAGAGGCGGGTGGACAAACAAAAACCCACTAATTCTGACAAACTCCAAGAAGTGATTATGAAAGAATGGGTTGCTATCAGTCAGGATTTGGCCCAGAAATTGATTGAAAGCATGCCCAGTCGAATTGCAGAGGTCCTGAAAAAGAAGAGCCAACACTGCAAATACTGACTCTTTGCATAAATGTCATATAATTGTCGATAAAATCCTTTGAAACGTATGAAGTGCTTGTAATTATATTTCAGTACATCACAGAAACAACTGAAACAAAGATCTAAAAGCAGTTTCGCATCAAACTTTTTGAAAACTAATATTTATGTAATTCTCAAACCTTTTGGCCACGACTGTACACACACACACACACACACACACACACACACACACACACACAGAGTGATTATTTGGTTTTTAACACTATTGATGCAAAAAGGGTTTTTTGTGTGTGTTTTATGCAAGCACTTCTCCTAAATGATGGCTAAATAAATGGCCATGGCTATGTCTTAGTGTTCCTTCTCCCTTTAAGATCCTCTTTAACCCAAACTGACTCATTGTGGATTTCATACCTCTAAATCTTTTAAAACCTCCCTCTGGATCACTCATTTCCTGACACAAACTGGTGCTTTTCTTATATTAATAGAGCTATAGCATTTGATTTGTGTATTTTTCTGGTCAAATAGTCGTAAAAAGCCTCCAAGCCATATACACTCCAGTTCTGTCTTTCCTAATCCCTTTGCCCTCCCTCTGTCTCTCTCTCTTGTCCGTTTTTCTTTTATTTCTTAATTTCTTGCTTATTTACCCAGTCGCTTTTCAAAAGGGCAGCCAAATACAACAGGTCTTTGAGGGGAGATTAGAGATTCAGAAACTGCTTTTTATTATTCATTTGCATTATCATTTGATCCATATTGAGCGTATGGTTTAGGCAAGTGTGGATGGAGAATAAAGTGAGTGGTCTTTGCACACAGCACATTTTCTCTCCTTTCCACTGTTCCTGTCTTGCCTCTGGGTTAGATTGAAGCGTGTAAAATATTCTATGTTAAAAGTAATTCCATTAAGATGAAAGACGGTATATTCTGTATTTGCCCTATACTTCAAAAGACGTGACAGAAAATGTTCCCTTTAATTGCAGCAATGAAAGTGAGGATAGTTAAATGGCTGTGTGTGCATAAATAAGTTAAAAATGACTCTAACAAATGTGAGTAGTGGTGTAGTTCAAGCAAAATGTCATACATGAGGGTTAGTGAATGATGACAGGATTTCCATTTATGTAGGATGAACTATCCCTTTAAGGTCAAACAGCATTGCAAAAGGCACTGTGAAAGTTAAACCCAAACCTTCCAGATGGAAATTCTCATCCGCACTTATTCCTATGTCTGGTGGTGTTTTGCATGCAGGTGTGTAACAGTAATAGGAACTGCCACTGTAACCGTGGGTGGGCTCCCCCCTTTTGTGAGAAACCAGGACTCGGGGGAAGTGTGGACAGTGGACCTGTGCAGTATGACAGTGAGTTCACCTTCAGCTTTCAGTGCACATGTGCCTCTGCTCTCTCTTATTTCTCTCCTATTCTTTAATCCATCTTATAGATAGATTTATCTAAGATTTTATTACTCGTGTGGTTTCTCTTTCCCTCTTTCTCAACTCTTATCAGATGTCACCTTAACCATTAATCTCTACCGCCCAGCTTTTCTTTCCAAACTCAGGTCAATGGTATCTGTGCTTGTTAAAACATTTCAAGAGCAAATCTAAGAATGTATGAATTTATTACTCACTCACTAATTTCATTTAATGTATGGACTGGATCTGAAAAAACTTTTGTTCTGAATGGAATGCTAGAATACTTATTGCATGCTCAGTAAACTTTATTTGTATTATTTATTTATTTATTTTTGAAAATAGAATGTGGTACAGTATGTAATATGCTTAATATTTTAATCAATAATATAGTCACATGACCTAACTACATACACTAATGTTCTAAAGTAAACCTTTTTTTTGTAATTAATGCTTTTATTCAGCGAGTACCTTTTAAATTGACAGTAATGACTTTTACTTTGCAACTGAAAAAAAAATAGTTCTTTCTATTCAACTTTCTTTCTTTTAAATTTTTATTGATTAAAAAGTATTACGTTAAGGAGCACAACCATTTTCAATATTGATAAAATAAGAAGTGTTTCATGAGCACCAGGGGCCTCATGTACAAAGACTTGCGTTGCAAGAAACAAAACTTTACGTAAAATGAATTGGAGGTGCTACTATTAGAAGTAGAAACAAGAAAAAAATATTTTATTTGGAGCTCTGTCCACCGGAATTAATAACAAAAGAAAAAAAATGAGTGGGAGAGTTTGGCTAATGCCATCAATGTGGTGGAATCTGAAAATCGCACTTTAAATTAACTTCAAAAGAAACGGTCTGTTATAAAGGGGGAAGTTGCTGCGCACTGATTAAGTGTGGGCAGAACAGGCAGTGGTACATGGGTTGATGAACTTACACCCTTTGAGCAGAGAGGTGCCTCTATTGTGGGCGACACTTTACTCTCTAGAATAGTATCCGTTGCTGTGGGAGACTCGGATTTAATACAGGACTGCCATGAAGGTAACTCATTTCTCTTTTATTTGCTTAATTTACACACAGTTTACCATTCTGGATTTAATTTTCAAATTCATGCAATGTAGCTAACCAAAAGTACACCAGAGATTTTATGTATCCATAGCATTTATGGCAAATGCGTGTACTCATTAATAAGGAACAGACTCAAATCACAGTTAACATGTGCCTGTGTTTATTTGGACTTATATGGTGCAAAAGCAGGAACATCCACTGACATGCAAACTGAGTTCGCCCCTCCTGAGCAGCCAGGGCCCATTGTGTCCAGTGTCTCCAGCTTGAAGCCTCATCCCAGTCGTGCTGTTTGTAATGATGTATGAATCATGGGTTGACCCAGGCCACCTTGTCAGATTATCTATTAGGCGCATTTGTGCATCACATATTATCTGCACATTTATTGAATGGAAATGTGTCCTATTCACATAATGCAAATTCTTCTTCAGCAATGTTTGTGCAGCCAAGATTACAGTAGGAAAAATGGCTTTCATTGCAAATTGCGCTTTATTGTTTTGCTGGTCAGCTGCATCGAATGGGAACCTTAAATACCTGGTAGACATGCGGATGATCCCATCACATACAGTTGGCATTGTGCGGCTTAAATACGACTGGCTTATTCCTGAGTAGTGTGCCAGTTCCCTTTGGAAAGAACCAGTTACCAGGAAACACAGCGTTGTCAGCACTTGTAAGGAAATGGGTAATGCATGGCTCCTCGATGTCTCTCTCTCCAAATTCGGACCCAACTCAGCACAGAGCTCCAATAGGAGAGTCCTTGGAAATCTGAAACGGCTGATAAGCCAGTCATTATGGTGGGCCAGAAAATCATTGTGGTCCCTAAAAACTCATTCTCTTCGGATTCTGTCATTGGCAATGTCCTCTAACATGGCCAATGCTGCCATTACCATAGACTACATGTAAAAGTACGTACATCAGACATGAGGTTGGTGTGGAGGAACGCACATTCTCATGTTAATTTCACTGTTAGATCATCCGACCGTGAGTGTGAAGGCTGGCATACGCAATTTTTTGGTGCACACGCAGCTTTGATACATGAGGCCTCAGATCAGCATATTAAAATTATTCATGAAGGATATTGTGACACTGGAGTAGTGACAACTGAAAAATCTGCTTAAGCATCACAGGAATAAATTATATTTTAAATGATATTAAAATAGAAAACAGTTCATTTAAATGTTAATGATATTTCACAATATTACAGTTTTTATGGTATTTTTGCTTAAATAAATGTATTGCCTTGGTGAACATAAAAGAGGTCTTTTAATAAAGTTATAAAAACCTCATGATCCCCAACGTTTAAACAGTAGTGTACATGAGAGTGAAGCAACTTTGGGTAAAATTGGCTTAACTTTCTCTCTGATCACATAGCGAGTAATGTTAAAATTAAAAGTCATAGTTAATATCCCTTCTTGTTCATTAATCACACTGGAAATAGAAGGTCAAGTTGCATGGCATTGCAGAAGAGTGTATTCACTGGTTGTGTGCTGCACGTTTAAGAAATGTGGTATGTTTCTATTGCTAAATGTAAAATAAAAAAATAAAATCTCATTTGCTAAATGCTGTTTAAAAATAATATACTAGAGAAAAAGTTTGCTATTCTGAACGTAGCCATAGACTTCATTATGGTACAGAGTGAATGCAGTGCACACAAGATCTATTATTCAGAGTGGCAGATATTTGGCAAGCACTTCTCTGTGTTTGTTGTTGACCCTTGTCTAACACTCGCTGTATGTTCTATATCTGTCCTCAGGTCAGCTGGGATTGGTTGTTGGGCTGCTCTTTGCTTTTCTAGTGCTTCTCCCTGCTGTACTTATAGCCTTCTACTGCATCAAGATAAAAAACTCCTACTATCACAAGTGGAGAATACAGAGAGAGAAGAGCAAAGCCAGCAGGTATTAATGCAGCAACACCCACAGTTCTGCAGTGCCTTTTCAAAGTGTTCAGACCCTTTCACTGTTTTGTTCAGATTTTCATGCATATCCATTTACACAAACCACCACAGTTACAATGTGAAAATGGCTTCATAGAAGTCTGAATGGATTAATAGCACAAAGCTTACATCTCGGACAAGTGTCCGGTTTCTTTTGATCATCTGTAGAATTTATTTTTAGTCCCATTATGCAAATTCATTCGACTGAACATGATTTTAAAAAGGTACACCTGTATGTATTTATACGCACTGCATGGCAAAGCAAAAACCTAAAAAAGTTATTTCTTTAAAGTTATGAAAAAACTTTATTAGTTCTTTAAGACTGTATCTCATGTCTGGGCTGTCAAGGTTACTAGAGGTGCAGTGGCCTTCGGTGTTGTCAGATGGAAGAAGTTTTGAGCCATTCATCTTAAAACTAGCTGTTTAGGTAAACTGGGTATTTGGTTTTCTAGTGGGAACCACTTAATTCATGCAGTGAATGAGAGAATAACAAAACTGGGGTGATCAATTTCGACCGCATTGACTAGTGCCACATGTGGCGCGCTGAGTGATTCAGCACAATATTATCTTCTTCATGCAAATGTCTTTCTCAGATACCTAGAAATAAAAGGCACAACAGCATATTGTTTTTTTCCCTCAAGCCCATGAATTCGTCTTAATCAAGGATATTTCTCTTGGATAATAAACTGCCTCCATTGCTGGTGCCCTGTGATGTGTCTAATATCAAAATGCCTTTTCGATAGATTAAAAATTCAATTTAGGTGAGGAGGCACACATAAATTATTCCCAAATAATTGTAAAAATCAAATGCTAGTCTACATGGATACATCAGCCTATCATTCATTTTGTTGACAGACTTTTAAAAGAATAGAATAAAGAGGTGATTTTAACAGATAGAAAATTTTAGAAAATAATACAGATAGACTTATCCTTGCTGAGAAATGGGTTCAAAATATTTCCATCCTATTGCAGCTGGCTGATAGAAGTCATACTTTTGGGAATTTTCCTTTTAAGCAATATAGATTTTGTGGCTGTGAGTGGAGTACTTTTATGGAACTGGAGCCCAAAACTCATCTGGAAAACTATCCATTCCCGAGGCTTTGCCACTTTTCAGCTGATTAATGCCATTATAATAGAAGCCATATTTCTTCAGCAGATATTGGTTTCTCAAAGAATGTCTTCATCATTCCTATATCCAATATCTGAATTCCTCTGCTCAATTAGCTGCTCATACCACTGACTTGCTAGATTATAAAAAAAAAAATTGGTCA
The DNA here is from genome assembly GCF_963082965.1 of Carassius carassius. Lineage (NCBI taxonomy): Eukaryota > Metazoa > Chordata > Actinopteri > Cypriniformes > Cyprinidae > Carassius > Carassius carassius. The sequence goes on along the minus strand of NC_081756.1, from coordinate 35,161,727 downwards.
ATCCTTCTTTGATCTATAATGCTTTCCTCCTTGATTTGAAACCGTGATACCAAATCTACTTTGAAGAGACTTTTCCTTATGTGTTTTGCTGAATGTGTAATTGGTCACATGTTCTTATATATTAAAGACAAGAACCCCTTCTGTTCATTTACACAATAATGAATATTATCTGGCTCCTTAGATAATATTAACTCAGTGATCTCTACTGCCCTAATCTATAACGGAGTTGTTTTCATTTTTTTTTTTTTTACTTTTTCAGTCTGTTTCAAATCGAATCAAGCTATATCAGGGACACATTTAGCTTTAGCAAATTTCTTTCAAACATTTGTTTTGTGACCTGCTTTTAAAAGGACTATCATAAGAAATGAAAGGGCCCCCTGTCTTTCATCTCAGACCCTCTAAAAATATGCGATTAGTTCAGCTGTCAGTATCCTTTGAAATCTAATTATGTGATCTCTCTTCACATTTGCTGAAAACAGCAGCTGCAGTGAGATAACTAAGGTTATTCCCCTTATCAGTCATTAAAAACATTAAAAGTTAGTCAGATTATGTATGGTATTATCCTTTCTTCTAGTTGGTGGCAGACCAGGTCATTTTTAGCATGGAGCAATTACCCACACACACGGTCTCACATCTGAACTCTCTGAGTTTCAGAAAAATCACTAAATTAAATGCAACCTAATAATTACTGATATACATCTCCTGACTATCACTTTTTATTGTTTTTTAAGTTGTCCATTGAGCAAGGTTTCAACTTACACTGTACCAACTCTTGCACTTCAAGCGATGATTCACCCAAAAATGTACAGTCAGTACATGTTCTAACCCTTGTTTCATTCCAAACATGCATGATTTTCTTTATTTCTGTGGCAATTCATGTAAGACTTTAAATCCAAGAATATCTCCTGCAGCTTCAAGTAGACATGCTTAAATCTGTTTTGCATCAGTGTCACTTAGGAAAAATCTGTGTAGTATAAAAGCCAAAAAAGCAGAGGTCACACTTTCAAACTGAGTAGCGAATATAAAGATGATAGCGTACTGAATATTAGCAATTCAGAAAGCATTTTGGGAAAACTTATACTGGCTAACATCTTATCTAAATTTAGAAAATAATCTGCATGATGTTAAACAAAAAAAAATAATATACACATTTTCTATTTTTTTTAATATATATATATATATATATATATATATATATATATATATATATATATATATATATATATATATATATATATATATATATAATATTTGCTCCTGGTAAAGATTTTCTTGTAAGAAATAAATAATGTGTGACAGCACAAAGCATGCCAAGTGTATTTGCCTACTATCATGAGCTAAGCGCAGCTGCAGTGAACCATGATGCTAAGGGGGTTATTCTCAGCAACAGGCTTTAGGATTGGCAGGCAACATGATGGAGGTTGAATAGAGCCAAATATATAGTGATGCTTGAAGAAAATCAGCACACAACCTCCGTCAAGAGAAAAGATTCTTCATTCAGTGTCAGAATGACCTGGAGCACAAAGCCAAGATGATTCTGGATTGGCTTTGGGACAAATAATGTCCTTGAGTGTTCCATCTAAAATGACCCCATAGAAATACTGTGGACAAACTAGTCAGAGTTTGAAGGGATCTGCAAGGACGAAAAAATCCAGGTGTGCAAATCACACCCAAGAAGACCTCCTGCTGTCTTCACTGGCACACAGCATGCACACCTGAGGTCTGAATACCAATGCAAATAATACATTTCAGTTTTTTTTCAAACATACATAATAAATCTAATAAATCTAAATTTTGGTATATTATGTCAAATACAATAAATAATTCAGTCTATAATAAGCAATAAATACTCATATAATACTCAGAACATAAACGTATGCTCCAAAAATTATCATTTTTCAGTCCACTTTTGAATAACTTGCTTAGAAAATTATGGAACTATAATTGTACATACTGAATGATTGTCTGTAGTCAATCTTGGGCTTTAACAAACTGACAAAATAAACAATGATATTCAATTTCACTTCTAGTCTATTCACTGTATTATTTAGATATGTTTTCATACGTTTCCAGGAATGAGAGCTCCGTTGAAAAGGGGAAGAATGGACACCTAAACCCTCCTTTCCATCTGAAGGTGGTGGGACCCTCCAACAAAAGTGTTAATCTTAAGGTATGGACCCTTTAGTCACAGAGGAGGGAACACTTTTATATATAATCTTTAATAAGAATTATACAAACTTTACATTACATTATACTCTAAATATTGTTGGAGTTGGCAAGATGTTTTTAAGTCTATTTTATTCATGAAAGCTACATTTAATTGATCAAAAATTCAGTACAAATAGTAGAATAATATTATAATTTAAAATAAATACATTTTAAAAAGTAAATACAGTTTCTAAAATGTAATTTATTTCTGTGATGGCGAAGCTATATTTTCAGTAGACACATTTTAGTGGTCCAAAACAGATAACAGACTAATAAAGATGCAAGATTTGCTACAGTTTTTTTTCACTTGTTTTATGACCCCATTCTCCTCTGTCAAGACGTTAGTCCTTTGAAGTGCATTATTTTGTTTTCATTTAGAAATTTATGATGGGGTTTGTTTAATATGTATTTAGTTTGACTGAATATATGTACAGGTCCTTCTCAAAAAATTAGCATATTGTGATAAAGTTAATTATTTTTCATAATGTAATGATAAAAATTAAACTTTCATATATTTTAGATTCATTCATCAAAAAATTAGCATATTTCATCCGACCAATAAAAGAAAAGTGTTTTTAATACAAAAAAAGTCAACCTTCAAATAATTATGTTCAGTTATGCACTCAATACTTGGTCGGGAATCCTTTTGCAGAAATGACTGCTTCAGTGCGGCGTGGCATGGAGGCAATCAGCCTGTGGCACTGCTGAGGTGTTATGGAGGCCCAGGATGCTTCGATAGCGGCCTTAAGCTCATCCAGAGTGTTGGGTCTTGCATCTCTCAACTTTCTCTTCACAATATCGCACAGATTCTCTATGGGGTTCAGGTCAGGAGAGTTGGCAGGCCAATTGAGCACAGTAATACCATGGTCAGTAAACCATTTACCAGTGGTTATGGGGCTGTGAGCAGGTGCCAGGTCGTGCTGAAAAACGAAATCTTCATCTCCATAAAGCTTTTCAGCAGATGGAAGCATGAAGTGCTCCAAAATCTCCTGATAACTAGCTGCATTGACCCTGCCCTTGATAAAACACAGTGGACCAACACCAGCAGCTGACATGGCACCCCAGACCATCACTGACTGTGGGTACTTGACACTGGACTTCAGACATTTTGGCATTTCCTTCTCCCCAGTCTTCCTCCAGACTCTGGCACCTTGATTTCCGAATGACATGCAAAATTTGCTTTCATCCGAAAAAAGTACTTTGGAGCACTGAGCAACAGTCCAGTGCTGCTTCTCTGTAGCCAATTTCCTGCACACGCCTGTGCACGGTGGCTCTGGATGTTTCTACTCCAGACTCAGTCCACTGCTTCCGCAGGTCCCCCAAGGTCTGGAATCGGTCCTTCTCCACAATCTTCCTCAGGGTCCGGTCACCTCTTCTCGTTGTGCAGCGTTTTTTGCTACACTTTTTCCTTCCCACAGACTTCCCACTGAGGTGCCTTGATACAGCACTCTGGGAACAGCCTATTCGTTCAGAAATTTCTTTCTGTGTCTTACCCTCTCGGTTGAGAGTGTCAATGATGGCCTTCTGGACAGCAGTCAGGTCGGCAGTCTTACCCATGATTGCGGTTTTGAGTAATGAACCAGGCTGGGAGTTTTTAAAAGCCTCAGGAATCTTTTGCAGGTGTTTAGAGTTAATTAGTTGATTCAGATGATTAGGTTAATAGCTCGTTTAGAGAACCTTTTCATGATATGCTAATTTTTTGAGGTAGGAATTTTGGGTTTTCATGAGCTGTATGCCAAAATCATCAGTATTAAAACAATAAAAGACCTGAAATATTTCAGTTGGTATGCAATGAATCAAAAATATATGAAAGTTAAATTTTTATCATTACATTATGGAAAATAATGAACTCTATCACAATATGCAAATTTTTGGAAAAGGACCTGTATTTACATTTTCAGATCACGTTGTGGCATCACCAATATCTCATCACTTTGCTTTTTTTCCTCTTAAGCTACCTCACACCAGCAAGGAGGTGCTTCCTCTGAGGCCAAACCCGGCCTCCAACAGTACTCAGCCAGTTAATATTGTCCGTCCTCTCCGGCCGGCTCCATCACCATCCCTGAGCAACATCAAAGGACCTCGACCTCCTCCGCCTATCAGCAAGCCACCCAACTCACCCAGAACACCCAAATCTGTAGCATCACCCCAGAAAATCAGTCCTCCCAAGAAGCCTCTACCCCTCAACCCTTCACGCTCGCCACTGGTGAGAATTCAGTGTACTCATATTCTTTTGGTTTAATCAAAATCACTGTGGGAGTCAAAACAGGTCACAGTCTCATCAAGTGAAATGCTGCTTGAAACAATCAATGAAAACACCGTCAGAAATCCTGAAGAAATCACACCTCACAACCCTCTACGGACACCTTGGCAATTGTATCGCTAGTTGGCTAGGACATTTTTTTGTTTATTCGCCAGACTGATATATTTATATATATATATATATATATATATATATATATATATATATATATGTATATATATATATATATATATATATATATATATATATAATCCTAACCCTAATATCTGAAAGTACACTCTTAACATTAGTGTCAGTCAGTCAAGAATTATAATAATCAAGTATTATTTCATAATAGAGCTTAGAACTTAATTAGAAATAAACTTGATAACCTTGTTTGAATGCATATTAGTCATTTTAACTGAACATTTTAATGAGATTTGTGGTGGTGCTTTTTTGGTCATTCAGTGTTTCTGTAAAAAAAAGAATTGGAAAAAAACCTAACAAAAATACTGATAAGATAATAATGATACGAATTATACTAATAAGAACTAGAAAACGCACCAAGGATTACTAAGGATTAATGAGCTGATGGATTCAATATTAATCAGGGTGTGTGCGTTCGCTCGAACTGATTCGCTGAAATCAAAACATGGACGATAATAGATGAACGCCAGCAAATGAGATTGCCGTTCGCACATTAGCTCCACCCACTACTGGAAATAGTGAATGCTAGTGAAATGGCTTGGAAATAGTGAAACCAAAGGAATGCCATTATTTTGACAGGGAAATACAACAAACAATATCGTTTACATGTAGCGCGTCAATTCTATCTCTCTTTCTATCTCTCTCTTTCTCTTTCTCTGCGTGTGTGTGAGACAAAGCGACAATGAGTCGTGCACATTCACACTAGAGTTTATGGTATGTCAAATACAGGTGCGTTGCACATCTATTCAGATGAAATAAAAAAACAAACAGCACAGATCGCTTGACAGAGAGTGAAACTCTGAAGCGCTCAGTCAAAGTGTTCGGTGAGTGAACATATATCTGTACTAAACTTACACTTAATCGCTTAACTCACACACTGGCGAGTGAAATCTGAAAATTTATTAGCCATTAGCTAATATTAGACATCATTTAGTTAGTTGGTCACATATGTGTGAGTGATTTACTCGCAATGTAGAGGGTTGCCTCAAATACTTTTCACGTCTTCTTCCTGTCCTCATACAGAAGGTATCAGAACAACAGCCTCGACCCCCATCCACACCCCCCCAGAGGCCCCTTCCTCGCAGCCCTGCTCGTGGAGCACAGCCCAAACCCTCTGGTGGAGGGCTCATGGTGATGATGCCCGCTTCAATCGGACCCAAGACTATGGGAAAGGTGACTGCTGTTCCACCTTTAAAGGCATTCCGGTGAGTAAACAGCTTAAAAGTAAAGTACAGCTGCAGACAGCGATGATGGGCCACTGGTGACTTTAAAAATCAATTGACATTGCAACATGCATTTAAAGTGGACTGCTTTGAAGTCTTTTGCATGGGTCACACACCCTGCTGCCAGCTGGTGGCACCAATTTGATCCAAATCAGATAATGCATGTAGAAGATACCTGTATTAGGCTTTTTCTGTTTCCTTTTTTGTCTTTTTTAATCCCTTACCATGGCAAGCCCTTTTGAGATATCCAGAATCTGTTCACAATTTAGCATTCCGAGTAGCTATGTTTACATGCACCAAAATATTCTGTTATTTATTGAGCCTTCATGGAAACACATCAGTCAATCCACAATGAAATTGTGTGGAGTAGATCTGGCATATTCTAAACAATAAGAAAAAACTAAGCGTATTCAAAAATATTGTCATGCTGCATGTTTACCAGTCCCCTTTTATATTTTTTTCCTTTAACATATGTTTGTTTACATCTTACAAACTGGTCAATGGAGGAGACTGATTATTTACTTGCTTATGCAATTGCATTAAAAAAAATCCATATATACAAACTGATGGTACTGTAGCTCCAGTAATTAGAGCATGTAAACATGCCTATTGTCTTGGCATCATGTTGACCAAATTTGGTGGCATTCACACAAATCCTCTAGAAGGAGTATTTCGAAGTTCAGTGAGACTCTGAGGATTCGAGTGTATATCCTGAAAACTGCATTTCATTTGACAGACTCAGCAGGGTATCATGTTTATTTCATGGTTTTTCACAAAAAGAAAGGCATAACTGGTTTGTTTGAAATTATGGTCATGGAAAAGCATTAATTTAACAGTGTAAAGAGAAATATTAGGCAATGGCTAGTGTGTGAGTTAAGAGAAATATGAGGTAAACTGAGATAAGCACACACTTCCATTCCTGTTTTTACAACAATTTTAACCCTGCAAAGCCTGACATATGAAATAATAGTCATAAATCTATATATATATATTTCTTTAAATAATTTATTGAACCTTTAGACAAAATTTTTAAAGAAAAGCTTTAAAAAACATTTTTAGATTTAAGATTCAAGCTTTAATGGCTCATTTAATATGAATATTGGGAGAATATGGAGCTCACACACTTTTCCCTTTTCACAAAATCCAAAATCGCTGACTTCCTGTTCCATGGAGCTAAGGTTGATGACAACGTTGTACAGGATATAATAATTTTTCTAAGAGGTACTGCAGACTTATTTGTCTTCTGTTTTTTCCACTCACCATTTGTGACTTACTCTCACCAAAATATGTAAATTGTGATGCCATTAGCTAATTAGCATACTAATTGTAACAGTTGAATGAACAGTTACTCTCCAATAAGAAAGACAGACCTAATGAGTGAGAGTCTGTCTTTGTTTTTCTTTGCCAGACCAAACGGATCAGAGGCAATGTTAGATACAAATAAGAGTGCCAAACAGTGGGGTGGTGAGGTGTGTGGTTTGGATATTTTATGGCATTCTTTTCAACTCTCTACCTATTCTTGAGTGCAGTAAACATAGGACTGAATTTTTGAACACATTTATGAACACATCAAACATTTGAATGTAGTAGTAGGGGGAAACACACATGCCCCAATGGAATCTTGTAAGAAGTGAGATTTGCAAGTTTAAATCTTCTTTTCTCTCCTCGAGTCTTCACATCAATGCTAGTCCGCTATCAGTTCTCTAAAGTGGCGGTCTAGCACTTATTTTCAGAAATAACAGCAGCTATATCCAGGCCTCTTTTCTGTTTGTCTCCAGCACTGCATGCTCCAATCTAAGAATAACCGAATCTCACAGAATTTCAGCTTGTGAAGATAAATATGTTAGTAGCTTCCCAGTGATGGCGGCAGCTTAGCACTATGTTGTTATAAAAATACAAATTCATTTTTAACACATTACAGTGAGACTCTGAGGATTCGAGTGTATCTGCAGAAAAACTGCATTTCATTTTGACAGACTCAGCCAGGTATCATGTTTATAACATGGTTTTCCACAAAAAGAAAGGCGTAAGTGGTTTGTTTGAAATGACGTTCAACCTTGGAAAGCATTCATTTAACAGTGTAAAGAGCTTGTGAGAAATATGAGGTAAACTGAGATAAGCACACGCTTCCATTCCTGCTTTTATAACAATTTTACCCCTTTTTTATGCAATAGTTTATTGAACCTTAATAGAACAAAAGTGTTTATATTTTTAGATTTTTAGATTCAGGCTTTAAAGGCTCATATAATAGGCATATAGGAAGAATATGGAGCTCACACACTTAAAGAGGAACACAAGGTTGTTATTATATGACCAGAAAGTAAGATGAATTTCTGATATTTTGTGTATATCTGTGTGATTGACAGTACAGCAGACAACTTAAAGTTCTAGTGTATATCTAACCAATGTTTTTTTTTTTTCAGACCTGTTTCAGGACCCAAACCACTCATAATTCCTTCCACTTTCCGAAAATGATGCTTGCAGGATTAATTTTTAAAGACTTCAGCCAGCCTATTTGCACTAAATAAGCACCCTTGGTGACTGGTACTATAATGAGCTGTCTCACAAGGGATGGAAGAGCATGGTGCTAGGGCCGTGGATGAGGCCTCACAAACCGGCTTTCAAATACAGCCGTGCACAGCAGAGATGACGCGGTTCTGCATGAAAACAAGCAGACTGAGAAAGTTTTGGATACACCATCACATTGCCACATTGCAATTTTTTTGTAGTTATTTGTTGTTGTGTTTTAATGTCATGCCTCTTGTCTTGTTTACATTTTTATCACCTTGCAATTTTTAGGTACTTACTTGTTGTTCTGTTTTGATGTCATGCCTCTGTCTTGTTTACAATTTTTTGTTTGACTGTCATCTATTTGTCAAGCGCCAAAGATTTGTTTTTTAACGCCTTGTTTAATTTGTTGTACTGTGCTGTATGTGATTTTGTGTTTGATACATAAAATACGTTGTTTGAACATGTTGTTTGGTCGTCCTCACTTTACATCAGGTCAAATTCTTTATATCAGGTCAAAATGAACAGAGATTTGCATTGAACAGAGAGTTCTACATGAGAATAATGAAAAAAAAATGTATAAGTTGTGTAATTTCTATGTGAAACCAATGCAAAAACAATGACAAACAAGTTATCTAAACATACCTAAGTATATCTAAATGGTAGTGGTATTTTGGTTTGCAAATGATGCCTTAATTAGGAATAAGAATATTTAAAAATGGTTTCCTGAACAAAGACCACTATGGAAAATAAAGTACTATGAAAAGTGATTAGTCATTAAAGACTAATTAAGTCTAGAATTAGTCCATAAATGTGTCTCTGCACAGGAGCTTAAGATTTTGTTCAAATTTCTACCACATGACCCCCACCTGTATGAAACGTTGGCTCTCTGCAACTGAATCTCAAACCCTAGAGAGATTTCTGTTTGATTTGCAGCTCATTACACACAGTGAGACCTGTCTCACCCTTCTCATATGGACCGATAAAGCTCCACTGACAGCTGCGGCTGGTACATTTAAAAGCAGGGAGGAACTGAAACTCAGCTGTCAGCAGAAACCGTCATCGCTCTAAACTGACAAGCAGCCTTTCCGCTTCAATTTTTGTTTTACTTGAATCCTGCACAATGTCGTGGCCATATTCAGTCTGCTGAGCAGGCACTTCTCACGCTGTGCTTGTGTGCATTGCATTGTATTGGTTTTAATTAAATGTAGTTTCTCACTCTCCTACATGCCCTGAGTCCATCTCTCTCATGTTTAGAGATGGTGTGTGATTAATTATGTAGGAAAAGGTAAAGGAGCTGTTAAGTCAGGAGGGGAAATCAAGCCGTGAAGTAGACTGAATCACCCCCCAGCTCTTAATATCAGCACCTATTCCCTCTTTCATAAAAGAGGACACTAAAAATGCTTCTGCAGTCAGTGTGATTTAATGTCACAAGACATTTACATTCTATGACACTTTCAATGAATAAGGTTCATAATACAGTACAATGGTTAAAACTACATTTTTGTTAATATATTTTCTAGTTATAAATAAATAAACAGCAAAATAAAATTATTTTAACAGAACCCAAATTTAAATTATAATACATAAATAAATAAATAGATATTAAATTAAAAAGATAATCTAATTAGGTTAGATTAGGGTTAGATTAATATCAGGTGTTCTTATGTATAAATAGTAAGATGTTTTTATATTATTTTCTTTACAGAAATGCAGGCTAAAGGACAGCTATAATTGCTATAATCCTTTGTCTTTTTTATTATGGGGAGGGGGTAATTCTTTAGAATTTGGTTCTATTAATTCATGCATAAGCAATATGTTGAGCAATATATTTGCATCAGTATTTTTATTTATATTTATATTTTATATCATATTTATTTATTCTTGATTATTCCTTATTATTTTATTATTTAGTGCTTGTTATCATTAGTTAACTCAGGTCCATTAAATAATAAATAGTAACAGATACAACTTTTGATTTTAATAATGTATCAAATGAATTAGTAATGGTTAAAATTGACATTAACTAGGATTAATAAATGCTTTAGTCGTATTTCTCAGATAATGTTAACTAAAATAATGCACCTATGATAATTCTCTCTCTGATAAACAGTACTAAACTTGATTCTACTCGACTTGATCCCACAAAGTGATGGACAAGAAAAGCAGGACCCTATTAAATAAGCTACTTTGAGAGGTTACAATGTCTTTCATAGAGTCATATGCTTTAAAATGTGTTTATGATAATGTGGCTAATGTGGCACTGGAGGCCACAGTCTGTTCTTTAAATGACACTTTCAGTTTTGATCGTACAGATAAGATCAATACATCAATCGAATCTGTAAAGGGTCTACTTTCATTTTTATACACACATAATAACAAAACTTTGTGCATTTACAAAATAAAGAAAACTAAAAAAGTGAACTGTCTTCGGCCTCGGTCTGTGTGACCTTCATTTAGAAATGTGTCATTAAAATGAACTGTAACTCAGCAAATACTCAACAAAGAGACATGAGACTGATATATATCTATAGAAATCTTGACATGTCTACTTTTAAACTAAGTCTTATCGAAAACAAATATTCTGTGATAAAGTAATTCATATGAAAACAACGCGATGTCCAGTCTTTCACATTCCCTCCATTATATCTCATGCGGCCAGGTCCATATAACGCCCATACAGCAAACAAAGCAGTGACACTGCACCTCAATTTTTGGATTTGTTTACATTTTTCAAAGTTACTGCACGCTTCGCGCGGAGAGGAATAATAAACAGAATTAATCTCAGAAAAAGACTCACTGTGACAAATAAGACAGAATTCACCTCAAGAAGCTTTGGATTACCTTCATAGTATGAAGGTAAAACAGTAGCAAAACTTGGGAGCTTCTGGATCTGAATGTGAGAACTTGTCATATTAACATTTGCATTTGGAAATTGAAACTTATACTCACAGCTCTGATGTGAAAAGCTTAATCTTTCAATTTGCACACACTGACAAAGATCAGAACACCCATTGTAGTAAAATACTGTTTGGAACTATTGATAGCTCCACATCTGTATTTCAGCGGCTCTGGTACAGCAATATTACTCTTCAATATGCTAAAGGATATACATATGAAAGATGTTGCATTATTTGTTTACCAGATAATACCTGAATGACAAGATGAATGCAGTGTTTTAAAATCATGTAAAATTTAAGGAAATTCAGTGAAAATTGTTTGCAGTGTTTTACAAATAACTAATACATATGCATAAAACACACATTTTTTTATTGGAAAGTTGCAATGATTGGCGTTGTTCATTGGTCGGGCATCGATCAATAAAATGTCTTCATTTGCACCAACGCCCAACCCCCCAGCTCTGCTCTCTCACATTTGCATATACAAGTGCACAAGTGAGTTCTGCAACAGGAGTACCACAAAAGGAGTAGCAAAAGTCAAAGCGCTGATTTGAACTTGAACTGCCAGATCTGAGAGGTTGTAAAGTGCCGACTTGACATTGTGCAGCGAAACTGAAGTAAAGTGCTAAAGCAAATATGTCGTAAACATTTGTGTCTGCCATTTGTGTGTGTGTGTGTGTGTGTGTGTCTGTGTTTGTGTGTGTGTGTGTGTGTGTGTGTGTGTGTGTGTGTGTGTGTGTGTGTGTGTGAGAATGTCATTTTACACATTTGTAACTATTAATGTGCAACTTCCAATTCAAAACATAGGTGTTTTGATTGTTGTCTGTGTGTGCAAAATGAAAGATTCAGCTTTTCACTTAAGAGCTGTGAGTGTAGATTTTAACTTACAAATACAAATATTAATATGACAAGTTCTCACATTCAGATCAACAACCTCTCAAGTTTAGCTACTGATTTACCTTCATACCAGAGGGTTAACTTCATAAGACAAGGGCAGAGTGAAACACAGCAAAGTAAGAGGTGATTTGATAGAGCTGAGCACAGAACAATGGGACATAGCATAATAGAAACGTAATGTAATGCAACAGCATTCAATTCATTGGAACAGAACATGATTCAAGAATGTAGAACAAATAAGAACCTAGAATAAGTGGAAATGTCACTACATTTTGAGTCGGACATGAGAATTGAGCATGTCACTGCTTATAACCCAAAGCACAGCAATATTCAAACAAAAGACATTTTACAGCAGTATTTCCTCAGAGGCCAGAAATCAGGGCACTTAACTCTGGCAACATGCCTGAAAGTGAGCCGAGTCTGAGCTGATGTTGGTCAGGTGAGTCTAGGAGTATTGCGCTCGATATTAAAGATGCACTTTGAAGAAAGTGCTTGCATTAATAATTGATGCAGGCCGCCTGTAATCAATTTGGTATGTCTACCACTGAACAGCTTTTGGACTCAGCAGAGCTCCATTTGAGACTGAATGTAAAACAGCATGTGATGTCTATAGAGCCTTTCATTCACAGCTACATTATATCCAGTGGCATAGATTGTGGAATTTCCAACAATTCCAATTGTTACTGCTATTGCTTTGGTGCCAAATGTGAATTTGTCAGCTTGTGAAAGCCGAAGCGGAGCATAAGTGACAGTTTGCCATTTTAGGAACGTAAAATCTCTCGCTCAAAAGCTCCAGAGTGGCAGAATTGAACTGATCTCAATAGCTGCTGTTTTCTCACCCAACCTCTGAATCAGACCTTTAATCCTTTGGATAGCAGCTCAGATACATCACTTCTTAGATTCATCTCCCCCCTGAGTGTCACAGAAAAGGCACTTACTAAGACTCCTCTTCCAGTCTGCTGGGAGACTGGAGTCTTTAACACCATACTTCAGACTCTACGGATACAGTGCAGATGTAGTTCGCTAAATTTTCATATGCAAATATTTTTTCATATCTGAAAGCTATTTTTTGAGTGGATGTAAGTACATACTTGTTCAAAATAGCTGCTTCAGCAAATGGTGTACCAGTTGTCTGTTCATATAATTATCTCAGGCCTTTCATAACCTCTCAACTAAGTGTTTCATAAGGACTTTTTATTCCTCTTTCAGAAAATGGACATCTGGAAGCTGAGATGTTCCAAGAGTTATAATCCGCATATGAATCACATTCAACAAAACTATCAAACAATCAAGTATTTTTTCAGCATATCTGTAATAAATAATGTTTGTTAATTAACAGTGTTTATTACCTCTGATTGTAAAGATTTTAGTCCCATTGTACCCAGTATTTATTAAGATGTCATTACCTTTCAAGAAACCAAATAACAGCATTGGTGAGTCCATTTGGCATGATACAGTACACAGTATCAAAAGACATTATAAAAAAAGTGGCTTAATTTTTTTGTTAACTTGTCTTTTTTAGCTATTTAATTTTAGCTGAAAGCTATTAACTGTCACCCTGTCCCGTATACGGGACGCCTACATTTACCTATATTACAATTAAATTTAATTTAATCATGACAAACTATATATCGTTGGAAAGGTCCAAGATTCCCAAATATATATTTTACCAATGTTTTTTTGTTAAAAATTATGTAGGAAGAGTGCACCCTCAAAAATCTACATTATAACAGGAGTTTTGACCTTTGTAAAAAAAAAAAAAAAAAGACTTCTTTGTTGCCTTTTCTATCACATTTTAGAAATCATCAGAAATTATATATCAACTGAAAACTTAAAATCTCAAAATTCATCCATTAAAACCCATTTTAAAATCATACATTGCATTACCATGTAAATGGTACATCAATATCATGTTACAAAATTTATTAATTCATCAATCGTGCACTATAAAGTCTGTTCAAAAACGTGAGTGACAGTTAAGGGGTTAAAGAGCATATTATTTACAGTACTACATAGTAAAAAAAGTCTACCTTGTCTATTCATTACAAAAATAATATCAATAAACAGCAGGTTACATATATATATATATATATATATATATATATATATATATATAGATAGATAGATAGATATATACATATATATATATGTGTGTGTGTGTGTGTGTGTGACAACTAGCCCCAGTAGTCTTTCCCATTGTGCAGATTTAGTGGGGGGCAAAAGAGGAATTGAATAATTTATCTTGGTTGGTAATGGTATTAAAGCTCTTACTCATAGTCTCTTGAAGATAGTATATGATGGGCATAATGTTGGCTACGAGTCTGACAGGGTTGAGGATACCAGGGAAAAACAAGGCTGCATGCAATGCACCTAATTATATAATTGTGCTTTAGGATACCAATTAGGATACCAAAAGCATATTTTAAAGGAGAAAGTCTATATGTTTGTTGTTGATGTCAAAGCTTGACATCTAAATAATGTATATGTTATTTTGGACCATATTCATGTATCACTTGACAGAAGCAGCCAAATTAGTCAGTTTCAGTGCCTGTATGGTGTAAACGTAACTGAGAGACCAATCAATATACCAAGAAATTCAACAGAATTTGTGTTCCAGAAACATAAAAGAGACTGAATGAGTCATGAAACATGGTAGTTACACAAAACTTGACTCAAACACAGGAAATTCATTGTTTTAGATTCACGTCAGAATCCAGACCACTTCCCACTGAAGCCCTGTGGACTGAGCTGCGGAATCACTCGAAGCAATTTCAGTTTGTAGTCTTTGTTTAAGATAACAAGCTGGAGAATCAACTCACTTTATTCCCAACTGTGTAAGGTGGAGATTCATTTTCATCTTTTTAACTACACTCTTAATAAACTACTTTTCAATTCACAGCAAATTAAATAGATCATTTTACACACAGCTATTGCTAAATAAGAGTGCCGTGGCAGAGCTATAGGGAGCCACGTTGTTTGTGCAACCCTCCAATTCTGCACGAAATGTCACAATCTGAGCCCAAGAGCGGTTGTTCGCTTATCACAGGATTACTGCCACCTTTGCTGCTCCGCTAGAGTAATTACCTGTGAAAAACCAATTCAATTTGCATTGTAATAAAGCTGAGATTACAAACGTAATTAATTTTCAATTATGAGTGAGCACCAACAAAATGATTACACAAGAATGGCCAACTACCTCAGTAACGAGGCTCATTTTGGTAACGTCTTGCATCATATATTCTGCATAAATGTGCAACAGACAAGCAGTTTTAAGTTAAATTTGCTTTATTGTGCTTCGTTTCAATAGGCACATTGAACTGGCTCTTGTAAATTACATAAAATTCTCTGTACATGCATTGTAACAGGCAACATGCTAAATCATTTCAGCTGGTTTTATTACATGATGTCTCCTGATCAAAATTTGATTCTAACATAAAAAAAAAGACAAAAAAAAAATCTGGTGGGAATATTCACTTGATCAATACTAGGCAGCATCTTGATTTTGAGTTGTGGATTGAAGATGAAGCCCTGAGGGGTCTTGACGGGATGAGCGACGGGAACCTGATGTAGGCAGCTCCAAAAGTGCCTGAACGGTCTGAGCGATGCGCGCGAGCCCCTCTTCCTCCACAATCAGCTGCGGCGGACACAGTGTGTCCTGGTGGGATTTGATGATGAAAAAAGAATACCAATTTAAATTTGTTTACACAAAAAAGTTCATAAAATAAGCAATAGAACATCTTGGCACAATCAGACAGCTCCAGGAACATTGTCTCTTGCATTGTAGGCCCTAAAATATGCAAATATATGCTTCTTAGAGCAGATTCTGAAAGGTGATGTGCACTCTGGGTATGAAAAGCTTTCCATGCACCTATGGTTGAGGCATGCAACTCCCATTTGTCATCTGAAGGACCTACAACTTTCAAGATCCTCCTCAGGTGCAGACAGGATCAAATACAAAAAGTGGCAACAAGAGGCACTTGGGACACTCTGAAGCACGTGACACAGGAGGCAAAGCATGCAGCACAACACAATCTCAACACCATTTCTTTGAATTGCCAGCTTTATTGCACAGCAGCGGCGTTTAAGACATGCAGTTATAGCACTTCACAGATGGGATGCTGTTTCATCCCATGCAGGATGAATTACAGTGAGTGTAGCATAACAAGCCAGCTACCATCTTGAAAATCCATCATGCATTCCAATTATTAAGTTCAGTCAACCCCAACAGTATACATTAAGTATGAGTTGCATTTGATAAAAGGCTCTTATTGCCATATTCAGGCTGTATATCAAACATGCAGTATATATCAGATTTTGCTGTAAGCTCATTGCTTTAACACAATAACAGCGCCGCAATATTACAGTCGTGTTTTTAACCCACTATTGTGCCATAAAGACAATAACGATTTTTTAGGACACATGATTTGAGGATGATTTTCCTATTGCCCTATTAAACACATTTCTTCAACATCTGGGTTTTTGCTTTTTCTCTGTTAATTTAAAGAGGTGTGTATGCCCACATATTCTCAAGTTCACTAACACAGCTTTACAGTAAACACAATACATGAATGCAGCCATATGGCAACTGGCAATGATGAATTTCTTTGTTGTTAGGGGCATCAATTACTGAAATTATTTATTTCTTAGTGTTTGTGTAGAACTCAGTTATGATTTATATTTCATGTGCTCAGAAAAGTTATATCCTACTGAAATGCTATGAAGAAACGTGTGTGACTGACTCAGAAGAGTATTATAAACAAAGAGTTTGTAGTCCACAAATTCATCAGTTCATTAAAGAAAATCGGTTCTAACTACAGAATTATCCTTTAATTTTGAGATTAAAGAGACATTTTTAATTGTTCCATAATTAAAAGACACCATTTAACTCCCCATGAACACAAAGCACTTCATAATGTCAAAGTGAAAAATGAGTTGGCCAGTAAAAAAAAACATATAGTATAAACAGATAAGTGAGCGCATAATAAGTATTCACTCTCTTGCTTTGACACACTTTTAATGGTTCCAGAAGTAATCAAAATAATTGCTTGATGAATGAACAGCTGTGTGCAGATAAAGTGCTTCACGTGATTTCAATCTAACTGTGTTTGATACGGTCCATATTAGTTTATTTACATGGTAACACCGACAAGTGTGCCAGGAAGAAACACTTTTTAAAATGATTTAAAAACTCAGAGACTTCATACATTTTAAGTGTTGATTAAGAAATGCTTAAAGCTGCTGTGTTATTTCTTTACTTCCTGAAGAGTGAATGTTTACAGTTTGATGAGACATAGTGACTTTTGACCAGCTGGTAAAGTAGCGTTTACTTAATGGCTGAATACTTACATGCTCAGTTATTTACTGTGTTACTTTAATTTGTTCTGGGGTTTGTAAAGTTGTTTGTGCTAATGGAAAAGAAAAGTTATATCATGCAGTTTTATATCAAAAGCTTACAGTATTTACATTTAATATGAACATGTACTGTATGCATACACTACCATTCTTAAAGAAATGAATACTTTTATTTAGCAGACGCTTTCAATTGATCAGAAGTGACAGTTACTACATCAATAGTGATACATTAAAGATTTATATGAAATAAATTTGTTCTTTGGTACTTTCTATTAATTGAAAGCAACACTATGTTGCCAGATTTATGTGGTAGAGCAACAGTTTTCAACTGACTGGAGAAATGGTTTTCACCTTGCTTTTGATCCAATAAATGACCCCTGGGTGTGCTCAAGAGACTTCTTTTAAAAACAAAGAAATCTTACCCACTGCAAACGTTTGAACGGTACTGTACTGTATAGCATGTACATATCTTCCAGTATAAACAAACACACAGTGGGGTCCAGAAGTCCCTAAAAACATTTTTCAAAGAGCAACGTTTCTTTTGTCATTTTTATCATTCTATTTTGGTTTAACGGCAGCAGCACTGTCCACAAGTTTTCAATATGATCTTAGATTTTGCACCCCACTGTGTAGCATAGTGTATACTTTTCTTTTTACTACTACCCACACAATGGATCAACACTTACCTTTTGGTGAAGGCCACAGAACATCTAGCTACAGAGACGAGCTGATGTGAGGATTTCAACCTCAGCAGAGAGACAACGAACTAAAGCAGAATTAATCATGAGCGAGAGCAACAGTCAGTCATCAACATTTGACAAAAGCACATGTAAAGCAGCAGACAAAACATAATCAGTGTTTCAGTTTTTTAATAATTTCTTTAAAAGACAAAAAAAAAATTCTTTATATAGATATAAATGTATTCACTTCTTAAATACACAGTATTTCATAAATATTACAAAATACATTTTGTGTTGCAACAGTTTCCACTAGGTAACATTTGGACTGAAACATTCATGTAGATCAAGGGCCCTCTAAACTGAGTCTAGTGCATGTACGATATAATTAGCAGTAGAACGTAGCACATCACAGTCCTTTATTCATATGGCCGAGGTCTCTTGAGCAACTGTAAGTAAGTCCATCGGAGTGGACATTTGAAATCAAATGTCTAATTAGTGTTCGCTTTAGCATTGACAACAATGTTCAATATTATAAAACCTCATCAACTTACAAACTCCCTTAAAATATGTTTAAGAGATTGTAGGGTGAGGAATGATGCGTTAGTAACTAATTATAGCACATCCCTTCATATACCCTTATTTTCCAGTCTCTCTCTCTCTCTCCTATCGTTCTCTCCAGATGAGAGGCTGCTCATTAGTAAACTGTCTGCAAAGCTCCTAAATCACATTAAGTAGGCACGGAATACAAAAGCAACATCAGCATATGGAAAAGATGGGTGCTCATGGCACATTACAGGACTATTTAGAATCAGGAGACGGCAGACCAAAAAGGACGACTTTTCATCATTAATAAAAAAAAATATTTATAAGTTGTAATTTGGTAATGTCTGCATATCTACACTGTGCTTCCATGAGCAGTAACACAAATGCAAAATGAACAAATGCAGCTTAATCAGAATTGTATTACTCAATTAATCTGTTCGATTTAATTAGTCAAAAAATGTGCTCAGTGAGACTGCAGCTTCTGCAGAACCTAGAAAAACATAAATAAACTGACAATAACTTAATCTTGAACTCATTGTATATAAGAATTATATTAAGATGCTCTCTCAAAAAAAAAAAAAACGACCTTTCCAAAAAGTAACAAGTTAGCACAGCTTCGAATCATACTTGTACCGTCAAAAAGTGTTGAAGGAACAGTTTAGTAACAGCACTGCCCTCTGATGGTCACAGTCAACAAGACAAGAAAAAGAAAGTGAAATCGTCCACTCAGCCCTGACCCAGACAGATTTCAACAACGTGTGAATTAAACCGAATTAAGCTGAGAAGTACCATCACCACACTGTTAAACAGACTGTTTAGCAGATGCTACAAACTCATTTGCACTGCTGTGTGAACAGAAGGAACCTACAGGCACTTTAGATGAGGACCGGTGCAGCGCAAATACAAGCCATATTAAAGCCCTTCAAGAGAAAAATAATAGTGATGGGGAATTTGTGCCAGTGCTTTAAAACTCTCAGGATAACAAGATCCCTTACAAAGACCGCTAGAAGGTGTCTAAACTATCCTGGGATCACCAGTGATGCTAAGGCAATCGGGTGGAAAAGCCCTTCATGAGTGGAAACCACGTCTATATACAAAGAAATTCCACATCGGTATGTGGCCATTGATGAGCTGTTTATGAGCATTTCTGGTGTGGAAAAATCTTGATAATTTGCAATACATTTCAATATTTTACTATTTATAGAAAAATTAAGTTCTTAAGTCTTACAACTATCCTCATTTTCCAAACCATTTATATATCTATGGGGATAATGTTTATGCTGAAAGGCCTTATGGGTAAGGAATTTGCTCTGATATATATGTCAGTGACAGTGTTCACAGTACAGAGATGATGGACTTTGAAATCCATTACGTTTACACATTGATACTGGCTAACACTATGCTATAAGGTGGCAGTAGAACAGATAGAGCAAAGCCATGAGGAGAGAGTAGAAGAGCAGGAAGCCGGTGGAAAAAGGAGAGACAGAGGGAGAGGTGCCAATGTTGTCCTCGTTCACCTCCTCCTCTCCTCCTGCTATTGCCAGGAGCGCCGTCACACAGCGGTGCACCGCAGGTAGCTTACTGCACAGGATATCAGGCGCTAAACACAACTCCATCTGAGAAAGAGAGAGACAGACAAAAGGACAGGAAGAACAATGCAGAGGGGACAAACAAAGATGTTTGTACAATAAAAGACAAAAACATTAAAGCAGGATCATTTAAAGGGATAGTTCACCCAAAAATGTACTACCCATGTAGGGATAAAGGTTTTGAGGGGAAAAGTATTTATTTTCTTCAGTTATATATAATGCATTCCCACTGTTTTGACTATTTCTATATGATAATAAAATACTATTATTTTTATTGTGATATATAAAAAAAATTTACAAGCTTGACAGCATGTAAATATATGCACTGCGTGTTTCAGAACGAAACGTAGCATTTTGTTTATTTACACGCGTGCAGTT
This sequence comes from Carassius carassius, assembly GCF_963082965.1. Taxonomy (NCBI): domain Eukaryota; kingdom Metazoa; phylum Chordata; class Actinopteri; order Cypriniformes; family Cyprinidae; genus Carassius; species Carassius carassius. The sequence goes on along the minus strand of NC_081756.1, from coordinate 35,141,000 downwards.
TGTGATATAGTATTGAAGTGAATACCCCTTTATGATAAACAAGATAAAAAATAAAATGGCAAAGAGAGCACACAAAAAGGAGCAAATCGAGCTTGAAGCAACTGAAAGACAACATAAAAGAGCTTCAACATTGTTGCAGTCACATGTCAGTGGGCGAAGTGGATTTTTCTCATTTACAAACAGCACAGACAACACATCTCAGGAAGACAAATAATATGGAGTATAATAAAAGACGCAAATGATAAAAGATGATTTTTTTTGTTTACCTCGGGGACTCCCAGTCTACGACATGCGGCAATGAAGTTTTCGACATTCAGGCGGCACTTGGCAGCACTCAGCTTTGGCTGAACAGAAAGATTGCAAATACATTCATTAAAAAGCAATTCAAGAACAGCCTGCTGGTATTGTATTTTTATTTTTATTTTTTTTTCACACCATATTAGCATTGGGACTATTTACATGGCAAACACAAGGAAACCATCATAACCCATAAAATGTGAAAATTATTAAACCATTTTTTTCTTGACATAAGGCAAAAAATAAATAGATTCAGGTGATTCATTAAAATTATTCTGCTTAAAAATGTTTCTGAATAAAAGTGATTTCAGGCAATATAAAGTTACAGTCCAACCGGATATGCTGCCTTCTAGTAATCTAGCTGGTCCTGGATCAGCCACTTTAAAATATGAATAAATGTGACCCTGGACCCTGGACCCTGGTCTTAAGTGTCAATTTTCCAAAATTGAAATTTATACATCTTCATCTGAGAGCTGAATAAATAGGCTTTTCATTGATGCATAGTTTGTTAGGATCAGACAAAATAACAACTACCGAGATACAACTTTTTGAAAATCTGGATTCTGAGGGTGCAAAAACATCTAAATACGGAGAAAACTGCCTTTGAAGTTGTCCAAATGTTTTGGATATATTTTCGGTGGGAAATTCACAAAATATCTTCATGGAACATGATCTTTACTGAATATCCTAATGATTTTTTACATAAAAAAAAAAGTATCAGTAATTTTGACCCATACAATGCTTTTTTTGGCTATTACTAAAAATAAGCCACAGCGACTTAAGAATAGTTTTGTGTTCCAGGCTCACACATACAGTAGGGATTACCCAGAAAGATCCAGACATAGATAAACTAGATTATGTTTTGGTCATGATGAGAATAAGATCTACGCATTAGCTCACCACTGCCGGTGAGGGGATGTGGATGATTGACACAGAACGAGGTCGCACGTGATTGGCCAACTGGCAGAGAATCGTGCCATTGGACAAAGCCTCTCCCAGATCCTCAGGCACAGAAATCTTCAGACGCGACTCTAGAATCTAGCAGAGAGACGTGGAGAAAGTAAAGAAATAAATATATAATAACACTTTTAAAACTAAACAAGCAGATCTCTGGAGGGAATTTTTCTTGGAAAATACAGAACTCAAATTTAGAACATATCACTTATAAAACAGCTGAATGTTGTTGAGGAAAATCAGGCAAATCATAAATATTAAACTCCTGTTTATAATAAAATAAAATAAAAACTATTGAAAGTATTATGGGACACTCACAGTGACCTGAAAATGTAGCTATTAATAACATTTATTAATTATTACACTACTGTTTAAAAGTTTGGGATCGATTTGTGAAATTTGTTTTACTGTTTTTGAAAGAAGTCTCTTTGCTCACCAAGGCTCCATTTAGGCTATTTGATCAAAAAACAGTCCAAAACAGTAATATTGTGAAATATACCCTAATATGCTGATTTGTGCTCAAGAAACATTGCTTCTATTTTCATCCATCTTTAATATTTTTGTGGAAACTGTCATACTATTTTTTTCAGGACTATTTAATGAAAAAGAAAACAGCCTTTACTTGAAATAATAAATACTTTAATAATCGTTATAAAAGCTTTCTGTCACTTTTAATCAATTCAATGCACCTTGCTAAATAAAAGCTTTGAAAAATAATAATAATAGTCTTACTGACCCCACACTTTTGTACATTTTAGTTCTAAAATATATATACCGTTTATATATATATATAAATACAATTAGTATAAGAAAAATAAGTGTTTTTAAAAAAATTGGTTTGTCAGGATGGCTAGAGATGATGAGATGAATAATACGGGATGCCTCTTTACTTTCCGCAGTTGCAAGACGTCTGTTCTCTCCTCTCGAGGGGATCTGAGTGTGGAGCTGGAGTCACTGCGGCCAGACTCCGCCAAACTGTTGCCTGATCCTGAGAGAAAGAGACAGCACATATTACTGACCAAATCAAGAAAATAGCTCTATATTCCTAGTTGCACTTCTCTAGGTGTGTGTGTGTGTGTGTGTACCTGTCTTGACGTTGCAGCGTGAGGATGTGCGGAATAAGAAGCTGTTGGGTTTTGGAGCAGAACCTGGAGGAGAACCGGGCTTCACAGAGGACGCATCTGGAACATGAATGATACAAACAGGATTCATTAAATACTGAAGTTACATTAAGACTGGGTACGTACCAATACAGCTTCAGCAGAACACAGAAAAACTGATGTTAACAAAACAAAAATTGAATCAATATATTGTGTCTAAATTTAGGAAAGATGAGATTTGGTCCCCTGACTGAGCTTGGTTCCTCAGAATGATTTTTTCTCCATTTCTGTTACCTGATGGAGTTTGTGTTCCTAAGCTGAGTTAAATAGACCCTTAAAATTCAGTAATATTGTCATTGTCTTCAGCAGAGCGGCTTTTAACTGAACTGCACTTGGTTCATAATTGATCAGCTTTACACAGTTACTGCACTGACTTGAGCTGAATAACTACACTATTGTCTTATTGCTTTAAAACAGACTTTGGATTTGTCTCATATTTGATGAAATCTCCCTCATTGATTCGGTTATTTTCCTGTTTATTACTATAAAGCTATTATTTTATAAAGCGCTACTGTATATAAATAAAAGTCAAATGACTAGACTTGACTTATAGATACAAAATATATTAAATTACGATCAACAACAACAAACAACAAAAACACCCAAGAACAACAATAAAATCCATGTCAAAAAGTGTTAATGCACTTTTAAAACAGCACTGCTCTCTGGTGGCGGGTTTACTTTTGTTTTTAAATAAGAAGGAAAGCATTCAAACAAGCTAAATGTATGACTGAAACTGCAGTTCGGTAAAAGAATGCACGAAGAACATTCAGTTGCAGTTATTTAAATGTTAATTATAATTATTTTATTGACTAAGGGTAACCTGTAAATTAAACTATATTTTCACAGCATTGTTCAAGTTGGTCATGTGGATTTGCAGCACTGATCAACAGAAAGCGGTCTGATTTGAAAGTGAGAAATAAAAAAATATAGATCTTAAATGCTATTTTTCATTTGTACGGTCTGTTAATAACATGATGTATGCTAGAAGCATCTTGGTTTGGAGGGTACCTGTGCGGCTGATGGAGCGCTGTAAAGACCCCGAATGAGAGGACGGAGAAACCTGATCTGCACTCTTGACAGGAAGAGAGAGAGAAATAAGTTTAAGGAAGTATTAAACTCTCATGTATGATTCAACACAACAGTAAAAGTACTCACTGCGCATCTCTGTTTCAGGCCATTGGGAGGAGAGTTGCTATCAGAATCACCACTAGATGGACACAGAGATCAACAATCAACTGACTGCAAAACTACAAAAGTGTGTCAACTGCTTGAAGAACTTCACCACCTAGACAACTACAAAGTGAAATTGTAATACTACAACTACATCCTGTGTTATGAAGGCAAGCACCTTTTAAATAAGGGACAGTATGTCTGTTTGATTTGACGGTTCATTATTTATTATTTATTTATTTAGCCACAGCAAGTAATCTGGTCCCTTGAGTGTCTCAAATTCAGATTTGTGCCTTTTCTGTTAAAAGAGACTCAGATTGCCACAACAAAATGTTAATACAAGAATCCACGCATGCAAATGCAGAAGACAAACACATATGCAGGCAATTCGCTCCACTCTTACCCTGAAACACTTCCTGTTCCTCCATGCTTTGTCGTTGACGCCGAGTTACTTCCTGTTTTTACAGTTATCTTCTGCAAACTGTAAGACGTCAAACCATTATTAGTCAATAGCCTCCTAATACAGAAGAAAAGCACACAAGACTTAGTTTTTATGAATCTAGGCATTCTCTGATGTTTTCCTTCTGGCTATGCTTTACAATGATTCAAGACTCTAACTGTGCTTTAAGACACTAACGGAGTAAAGACAGGTGAGGTGACAGCAGGTAACATCAGTTTCCTTCACAGCCACAAGGCCTTTGATGATGAAGCATCAGAAAGGAAATAAAGTCATTAATAGGCCATTTTATACACTTTATAGCCATAATATGCTTTTGTAGATTCTTTATTGCTTGCCAAGCATTAGCAAACAAGATTGTTGGTTAAGGCTTAACACTGTGTAAAGCTAAACGTTCATTAAATTTCATCATCCACTCACGTGTTAGCTCTGTCTCTCTGCTGTTGGGCTCTCTCTCTCTCCTGCCAGATGAGCAGGTTTCCAGGTCTCCTTTTCTCCTCTAAAGTAGGACTGGATGGTGAGCCGGAGTCTGAACCATCTCCAATCGTAAATATCCTGAAAGGAAATGAGAGAGATGTACTTCTTTATTTATTCAGGTCTTGAATCATATTCTCAACAATCTTCATCAAAATAATTCAAACTTAACTTGAAGTTGTCTTTGTTAAGTCACCACCACTAATGCAAGGGTGTTTTCTGAAGTGTTTTGTGAGGTCATTGCTGTGCGGTTTTTAGGGTTTTCTGGGTGATTACTTACTGACTCAAACCAAAAGAGTCTATCATTTTCTGGTCCCTAAATATGGCTCGTCAATATAAGTCTAAGTGATTTTTGTCCATTTTAGATCATCCACCAAAATGTCTGATTGCTTAAAAACGTACTACATTACTGGACTTTCAGGTCATTTTGAACACAAACTCAGACATTTTCTTTTGACTTTTAGCTCTGTTTGGAAATAATGATAATAATTGGGGATTTCTATTTATAGTTTACAGTAAAATTATAGTTATAGTTTTATTTATGGTGTATTTGCATAGAGAAATTAATTTCAAAAATCTGAAATTACTTTTACTCTGAATACTTTTAGTGTAAAACATCCTTTTAGGGTTGAATGATTTGGCACACATTTCCACTGTTTTTGACAACAATTGTAATAGTAATACTATTGTACTGTAAAAATAAAAAAAAATGAGAATATGTAAAGGGTGGCATTATTGTCACACATAACATTCCCAAAATGAGATGAAGTTTCTGTGCGGAGCAGCATTTACTGTGAACCGAGCCACTCCAAGACTCTGAAAACACTGCTTGCATGAACTTCACTCTGAACCATGCATATATTTAACACAGGTGCAGCCACTGCAATGTCAAAATCACACTAAGCCATATCAAACTTTTGATTTTATTTTGATATATTGTGCAGGCGTAGAAGGATGGAAGAAGGCAACTATTATTTGTGACTATTTTTGACAGTAAAAACATCCTTCATTTGGCTGCTGTTGTAACATAAAGCAGATGAGTTTACTGAGTAACTGACAGTAAGATACTCGGTTACACAGAAACTGTGGGATGAAACTCATTGTTGACTTTTCCCAGCACTGCCTCACAGATTGACCTTGTGCAATCAAAGTGGAGGAGGCATCCAGCACACTTTAATTAAGAGACACTATATGTATTATAATCAACTGAGGGACATCACCGTGGCCTTTGAATCACACAGGAACTGGAGAAACGGGTACAGTAATTGTAATTCTGCATTTTTTCTTCTACTTGTGTTTTTCCAACAATTACGCATCATCTCCGTCTTGGAGCACCTTTGGTCATAGGCTTGATCCACACTCTAAGAAGAGCTACTGGAAACTTTCCATGAGACAGTACAATGTCTTCCTCTCTTCCATTTATCATGCCCGTCCCCAGATTTCGTAGCACGAGAACTGATCCTGACCAGCTGTATTCAAATGCATTCAAATTCTGACGTTCTCTGTGATGTCCCTGTACTCTCAGTTAATCCTGCATCGTCTAGTTTGAATGCAGTATGTCTACATGACTGATGTTTCTTCATGGCCAACACTGAGAGCAGATCTACGATCAAAAATATTTGAACCAAAACTTCATCCCATCCCTTGGAATGAATATATGCCATCTGTCGGACAGATTGTGAAAATATCTGATCCAGATCAAGCCGAAACTATATGCAAAGTTAGTTAAATAAACCGAAGGCGCTGTGTAAGCTAACCTGATACCACACTCGATCAGTTTGAGGATCTGTAAGTGTGTAGGTCTAAAAGTTCAATTATCAGTCACCTAACATGCTGCTCAGATAAGCTAGTATACTGCTGGATTGGTATTTTATGTGGCTCAAATGCAAACAAATGTCTATTTCTGAGAGTTCAGGAGGGCTTTTCTCTATGTAAGGACCCACATGGAGACATTCTCCATTTTAATAATAATAACAGATTTTGTAAGCGTGTGTGTATTTGTAAACTGATCTAAACATATACTTAAGCTCTCACCTGCTGCATGTAGACTCGGGGCTCTGGGAGTGTGTGCTGCTGGAGCTTTCACTCTTTTCCTGTCATGGAGAGAGAGAGCGGATATCATTTTAATTTAATATTACATCAACATTTTTCTTTACCTTATCCCTTTTACACTAAAATCATTATTTTTAGTAATACTTTTATTCAGCAAGGATGCATTAAATTGACTAGATGTGACACTAAAGACATATTTATGTTACAAATGATTTCGTTTTCAAATGAATGCCGTTCATATATTTATGTAAAATTCTGCTTTGTTACAACAGAAATCATTTTTCATTTTAAAATATATTCAATTATACATTAGAAAAATATTACAGAACTTTTGAATGGTACACTCTAAAGAAAGATGGTTCTTTAAAGGTTCTTTACATGTAGAACCGCTTCTATTTTGAACCATAGCATACTGAAGAACCACTTTAATGCTGAAAGGGTTCTTTGTGTCAGAGTTTAGGGTTCTGAATTCCAGCCCTTTTGTTTTTCAAATTTTTAACTGGCAAAGAACTTTATTACTTAGTTTCTGGAGTTCAATGATCCAACTAAAGACTGTCAACACACTCTCAACAGGTACATTATTTGATTCTTAAAATGAAATACAAATTTAACATTATAATTGTATCTGGTTTTCAAACCAACATGTTCTTTTTTTTTTTTTGATCACATGTAAGTGTGAGCAGCTCTGGCTGAGGACACTCCTGTTCTCCACTAAGTTAAGTAAGTAACAGAGACATTGAATTTATAATCCATATTGTTAGAATTTTTTAATAATTATTTAACAGAGGCTACTCTAAAAAAAAAAAGATGTCTCATTAGGCCTACTGATATTCTGTAGTTAACCAACTACACAGACTGTCAACACATTCTCAACAGGTAAATGATTTCTTTCTTAAAATGTCTATAATTTTTTTTTTAACAAATCACGCTTTTTCTCTTTTCTGTTTAAGACAGTAAGTGTGACCAGCCCTGTTTAGTTGAGGATACTTCTCTCATCTTCACAATTAAGTAACAAAATATTTAATTTATGGTCTTTTTTTTGTTTTGTTTTTACAAAAACAAATGGAAGGAGACGCATTGTTACTCTGAACTCAACTGTGTATTTCAGATGCGGTCACCTCGTCATCTGCAGAGAGAAACTCTGAGCCACTCAATCACACAAAAATACACATAATGATGGACTTACAGGCTTCATAGAGGATTATTAAAATACAGCATTACACTGCAACTTGGTCTTCATTTCACTATTTTTCAGTTTCTATTTTGTTTTACTTCTTTATGTATTTATTTATGTTCAATGGCAACTGTCATTTAATAATGTATTCTGCAAATAACTGTTGTTAGAGCACTGTCATTGTTGGTACAAATAAAAAAATAAATACAAATAAAAAAAGTACCTAATTGACATGTTTTTGTTATTTTTATGTAGAACCCTAACATACATTGCAGGATATTGTAATACCAGGCAGATCGAGTAAAAAAAATATTAATAAATAATAAATACAAATAATATTAATCATGATATAAATATGTCAATATACTAATATTAATAAAAATAAACTATCATCTTTAAAAAGGTTATTTATAACACCATTTAGGACCTATATAGAATTGTTCCTGTGGCTCAAGTGGTAGAGCACTGTGTTAGCAGCGCAAGGTTGTGGGTTCGATTCCCAGGGAACACATGTTAGCCGGAATGCTCTGTAAGTCACTTTGGATAAAAGCTTCTGCTAAATGCATAAATTCATAGAATTTTTCAAAGCATGGTTCTTTATTGAACCCTATAAAAAGGGTTCTACTTAGTACTAAAATGGTTCTGCTATTGTTACAAGCTGAAGAACCAGTTTCTGGTGCTGTTTAGAACCATTTTTCTTCATGTATATGTCTGAAAATGTAGGAGTGGAGGTTAGTTAACTTAAAGGTGCATCAAGTTATTTTCCCCTCATGTAAAACAGTTTTATCCCTAGATAAATGAAAAGTGCTATTGACAGCATAGCGGCTGCCATGTTGAGAATACATGACCAGCTGAACAATGTTTAATTTCATCAGGGTTTCCCCTGAAATACCACACACTTTCAGGTGTGTGATTAATCACACATGACAAATATGTCATCACAAAATAGTTTTATCTCTACAAAAGCTACACATTTTCATCAATTCAAATACAACCTGACCTGAATCTATAAATATCTAAAAAATAAAAAGCTAAAAATATCTCTGTGTATGTCTGTGTATGTAAAGGGGTACATTTGGGTACATTGTCAACGTTTGCACAGCAACGGGAACCTGTCTGAAAGACTTTCATTTCCTCAAAAACTTCTGAAAATAAAAATAATTGAATAAGTCATTGCTTCTTACTTTTCGTATTCTCAACAATCATTTTATCCATTTTGTCCATCTGTGCTTGAGGCGGTCTTTGTTCTGATTGAGTGCAGTCAGATCACTAACAGATTATTGAGCGGCATGTAAACGTGGTCGAATGACACTGATACCATCAAACTATTGTTGCTAATAGTTGTTATCGTAGATCTTCAACTTCCAAGACCTCTGGGGCCTGTACCATGAAGCTGGATTAGCTGGCTGGTCAGGTAAGTTTCAGGTTAGTTTGCACCAATCCTGGGTTTTAGGTACCATGTAAGTGGCTTGGCTTTTAGCGGCATTCATTGCCATAGTAACTTACACTCCACGGCTTACCTGCTCCAAGGCAGCTTATGTTCTGGGTTAGAGAGCTCAAACTGAAGTTGGACCAATCAGATGTGAGAAAATAACACATGTCTGACACAAGGTCACTCCCTTTTATCTTGCTGCAAATAAAAGTTCACTAATGCTAATAAAAAAAGAGAGAGAAAAAAAGAAGTCTGACTTGAATGATAAATACAGAGTCATTTTATGATTTATATAATTTTTATAATTTATATAATTATTATGATTCATATTACAAATATTATTATTATCATTTATCTATTACACACAACCAATTTTAGTTTTACAGTTATTATAAATTGTTTATTTTAAATAAATATTATTGTATACAGATCATGTAATATAAATAAACTGTAGTATCAATAGATTGCAATATTGAAATAATTCTAAATCTGATCTTACATGTTTGAGTCTCTATCACTATATATTTTCAAATGTATAAACTACCTTAACAAGTTTCACTCGTCACTGCAATGACAGAGCAGGATAATTTATTTTATTTGTCCTCCTTTCATTTTTCATATGATGTTTCAATTTGTCATATTCTTCAATCTCTTAACCTTTAGCAAACCCTTTAACCTTAAGTTTTGAATCTCAATGGGTCTCTCGCGAGAAGTAAATCAAACTTGCTTTGTGTTGCAAGACTCGTGATTGGCTGTTCGCCAGTGATGTCACACATTCATGTGCACGCGCTCCACAAACTCAGGATCAAAGACTGAGTTGACAAAGAAAGTATCATAGTACCAACAAAGCTGGATTGGAGAGGTTTGGTTTTGTCAACTCAAAACTAATCCTGTAACTCTAAATTTGTCCAACTAACATCATGGTACAGGCCCCTGGAGTATCAGCCAGCATAACACAGGGTCAAAAACAAAAGCACTTAGTGCACCTTTAATATTCAGTTTCTGCTTGTGTCACTGCAGTAAATCCTCCTCACCTGAGGGGGCTCTGTAAGCGGAGGGTGACACCTCTCCTCTTCTTCCTCCGTTATACTGTTGTCTATAAAATCCACTTGCTCCAGGTCTCCATTCACTACAGAAAGATCCAAAAGTTTTAGAGGCTTTTAATCACAGACAACCGAAAGTAGCCATCTAGATCTTGAGCGGGCTTTTAGGCCCCAGCCCACAACGATATTTGAATATTATTTCAATAATTTCCATTGTAATTTATTGGATAAGGATTTTAAAACGTATTTTTACTCACAATTTCTACCCAATACAATCATTTATAGCTTGGCATTACTACAAACGTGTATATTCAGAAAATGTGTAAAAATCCCAGATGAAGAATTGTATTATTTTATTAATTTAAAAAACTTTAACAAGTCTAGAATCCACACAATTAGGCTTCTTCGTATATTCAGATATTCCAAGACTGTAGGTTCTTTAAAGTTAAGGTACTTTAAAGAGTTGTTAATGGGGTGAATTTAAATAAAATAAAAATTCCGTCTTATTTTATATTCTGTAAGTCATCCAGAGGCCCCCTAGGGAAGTTTGCTTTGACCCCCTGGTGGGCCCCGGCCCCTGGTTAAGAACCACTGATCTAGAGAGTTCATTAACATTACCTTTGGGTGTATCTAGCAATGTATTTCTCTCCTCTTCCTCCTGAAAATTTCTGTGTTCGCGGCAAATGTCCGCAAGTCGCAGCGACCGTTCCGAGAAATCATCAGCAGACTAAAATAAAACAACACAGACACACAGCTGTTTACACCATCCAATAGCACTCCATAGGCCTTTAGAGAGCAGTGAATAAGTGCTTAAATTCGCTCTCTTCATACCTCATTTCCTGACCATCTTTTGCTAACGCTGTCCACGCTGTTAAAGCCAGAATCCAGGCCACTGAACTGACCGGGGAACAGGTCCTGATCCAGACTGAACAGACCACACACATAAAGAGAAGCATGAGTAGAGTTTTCAACTTTTTCAACACCCTAAGAGCCCTTGTCCTTGACGATCCCTCACCAGCTGTTGAAGGCAGTGGGCCGCAGAGCTTTCTCAAACTGATCCTGAGTCCTTTTACAGGCCTCCATGTTCAGATATTTAAAGATGTGGAACTTTCCTTTGGAGCAGATCTGGGCAGGGGGCATTTGGAGGGGGTTGTTGTCAAGGATGATGCTTTGGAGGTGCCGGAGATGACGGTAGCACACGGGCACCTGAGATACGCGGTTGCACGACACATCCAAACGGACAAGGGGCAGCTCTGACAGCTCTGAGATGAGAGTCAATGAAATGTGTCAATCTACAATACACACTGGTCCTAAAAACTATTTGTTAAACCTTGAACATCACAAACCAAGTGACATCTGTGAACAACTGTTTGTCACAACTCAAAACATTACTCATTAAAATGACATTTAAAATGGAGTAATGTGTCTTCAAGTTCATAAATGTGTCCATTTGTGGCCATTGTATTAATCTGAAGGAGATGATAGCTTGTTTTAAAAGCCTTCTCCTCTTACATCCACATAACACATTATTGGCTTTTGGGAATTTGGGAATTTAGGGAGTTGAGTAAGAGTATCTGTAATATTGCAAGGTAACACACTATTAGTTCATGTGATAATGCCTAGAATGTGTTTGTGACCATGTGTTTGGGATGCTGACCTTCTGGTAAAGTTGTGAGGTGGTTCCTTCTCAGATTTAAATCCCTTAAACATTCTAACTGGCCGAGCTCAACAGGAAGTGACTGCAGCTCATTACAACTCACATCCTGATGGAGAAATGGACAGAGAGAAAGATGAAGGAATAGAGGAAATTATTAAACAGGGACGGAATACTGCACCTACACTACTGTTCAAAATTTAATACTTTTATTCAGCAAAGGTGCATAAAATTGGTCAAAAGTAACAGTTAAGACATTTTTTTTTTTAAGATTTCTATTTCAAATAAAAGTTTTCTTTTGAAATTTCGATTAAGTAAAGGATCCTTAAAAAAATATGCATCACGGATTCCACAAAAATATGGACACAAATATCAGGAGACTTGTGAAAACATCTGACATGTTGCTAAAGAGTGCTACAGCTGTGACATCAAAACCTGGAATACTCGGTCACTACGGGTTCCCTCAAAAATGTCCAGAGTTTTTTTTTTTTTTTTTTACAATTTATGAGTAAAACAAGGTCTGTGGTAAATACAAATTGAAGATACCTGGACATTTGGTTTTTCAATGGAAATTACACACACTCACACTGAAAATGTGAAAAAAAATAAGTAGGGGAAATCTTAAGGGAACCCATAGCGCATTAACTTCATGGCTGCAGCACTCCATTTAAATATTTTTTTTTAATCAGTTTGTGTGAGGTGGAGAGTTAGGATTTATCAGATCAGGTGATATCATCACTAGGGATGGGTATCGTTAAGGTTTTAACGGTATTACTACTCTTACCGATACTGTTTAACAGTCCGGTACTCTTATTGAATCTTATTGAATTGAATCTAATGTATTCTTATTGTGTTACTTTGTGTTGTGTTAGGAAGTCGAAAACTTTGCATTTCTCTGTCTGCACATAAAGCACTTTTGAAAGATGCTTTGACAGATTGCTTGTGTTTCCGCCCTTACATGCAAAAATTGTGTTCCACTTATGACAACCAGCGTTGTCTGCATCAACTCTAGTGAAGTATAACCACACTTTGGAACGTTTTGCTGTCTCTGCCATCGTCACTCTTTGTATTAAGCAGGAGTTTTCATACTGTAAGTGGCCGTTCACATATCGCGTCTAAAAACGCGTGGAAAACGCTAGGCGCGCCGCTTTCTGTTTTTTTTTCCCCCAAAGCCTTCGGCACTTGCGCTCCTGAGGAGTCTGCCGTTGATAAGCAACCATGACCTGCTCTCTCCATGAAGACACAAAAATTTCAGCAATGGATAAATGGATTTGCAGCACTAAAAACTGCTTGCAGTAGCACTGCTACTAAATTAATTTAAAAATCCACATACAGCTATCAGCTGTTCCTTCATCTTGGCTGAGCTTTCAACGTTGTTACGGAAAAAGTGAGGAAGCTACATGACCTGCGGTGCGCTTGCGGCATTCTAAAAAGTTGAGATAATTTTAACTCGATGCGGTGCAGACGCGCCTGAAAAAAACGAGCTCGTCGCACCGTGTGTGCGTCGCGACCGTGTCGCTTCCATTATGAGCATGCATACCGCACGCCTACATTTGAAATAACGAACTTGAGCGCGCAAAAGACGCGATACGTGAATGGCCCCTTAATGCGTGTGTGTGCGCCGCGCTCGTTCTTGTTGTGTGTGTGTGACTGACAGACAGCCTCCGCGGCGCGCATGAGAGATCTCGCAGATCTCACAGACAAACGTCTTAATATGATCGCACATGAGAAATGTTTGGTGAGATAAAATGTGCACGATAACATTATTAAGCAAAAATACATAGTACATAAATTTTTTCCCCTCCAGTACCGAAAGCAGAACCGATACAGTCAGATCTTACTGATACTACGGCCTTTCATAATTTAGCCCCGGGGCCATTTTAATACCGGGTTTCGGTACCCATCCCTAATCATCACCTCTGTAAACCTTTGATTCTATAGGTGATGATACACAGAGCAACGTTTTGAGCGATGTTGCCATCAATGGGCAACGAGGTGAGACACAGGGCCCACCATGACCGATCTAAAGTATCCAGAAGCAATATCGCTCAGCAACACTGCTCAAAAAGTTGCCCAGTGTATCATCACCTTATGCGAAGCCTTTATTAAAATAGTTCAAATGAACACAAGTCTATGTCTGTGAGTTGTACTTACCAGTTGTCGCAGGTGTAGGAGTGTGTGAATGGAGGCCGGTATGGCTGATAACTTGTTGTTGCTGACGATGAGCACCCGCAGGAGAGGGAGCTGACATACTGACGGCGGTAGACTGGACAACTGGTTACGACTACAACACACAGACAGAAAGAGAGAGGACTCAGTTAATGCAATCAAACACCAGTATAAAAGACTGACTGAATGACAGATATACTGTATCTACAATCCTTCAAATATCTTTAACAACAAAGAAGCTGAAATTTCACTCGGGGGGGGGACCTGATTAGTCTGTGTACATTACCATTCAAAAGTTTGGGTTCAGATTTTTTGAAGACGTCTGCTCAGCAAGGTCAAAATACAGTAAAAACAGTAATACTGATGAATACTGTAACCGTTTAAAAGCGTTGTTCTCTACTTGAATCTAGTTTAAAATGTTATTTAATCCTGTAATGGCAAAGCGGTGATGTTTCATTATTATTTTATTTTTTTCAGGATTCTTTGATTTAAAAAAACTTGAAAAGAACATCATTTATTAGAGATAGAAATCTAACATTATAAATATCAATTTAATGGATGCTGGATGAAAATGTTCACTTCCTCAACAAATATAAAAACCCAATATGACAGATTTTTGAGTGCTATTTTATATGCCTGAGAAGAGCACCTGAAGTGTCTTGTTCTGGTTGGACAACAACAACAAAAAAAAAGGACCTAATGGTTGGAGAGTCGGACTTGTAACCCAAAGGTCACAGGTTTGAATCTCAGGTCCGGCAGGAACTGTAGGTGGGAGGAGTGAATGACCAGCACTCTCTTCCACCCTCAATACCACGACTGAGGTGAGACCCTTGAGCCCTCAACTGCTCCCCGGGCAACACAGCATTGGCTGCCCACTGCTCTGGGTGTGTGTTCACAGTGTGTGTGTGTTTGTTCACTTCTCACTGCTGTGTGTGCGCACATGGATGGGTGAAATGCAGAGCACAAATTCCAAATAGGGTCACCATTCTTGGCCACACATCATGTAATTTCTTCTCCTTTAAAGTTGATGATGATGATGTAGATGTGTGTGTTTTTCTGTGCTCATCTGAGACAGAGCGTGTATCTGGGGAGGGGTGTGTGTGTACCTGAGGTTGAGGTAGGTGAGGGCTTGCAGCTGGCACAGGCTGGGCGTGAGGGATCGCACACAGTTATGGTACAGGCTGAGTGTCTCCAGAGAGACAAACTGACACACCTCCTCTGACACCTCACAGAGACGGTTCTTTGACAGGTCTGAGAGAGAGAACCACCAATCACAGTTAGCACAGAATAAATGATGACCAATCACATACGTACACTGTTACATTAAACACCGACAGAATAGAAACAATACAAACAAAAACAGATGACAAAACATTTCAATGCGATCAAAAAAAATTCAAATTGCTTTATGTATTGTATCATTATTTTCATGATAATTTAGCACATCCCCGCAGCCCTTCCCCCGTCATTAATTTCTTATTTACCATTATGTGAATGGACTTCTCACTGATTTATTTAATCCTAAAAAAACAGCATATATACAGGTTTCTTATTCACTTCTTTTGATCTTGCTGTAAAATATAACCCAGACAAGAACATAACAGGTTTTGTGAGACCAGAAACCAAAACAGACAACCTATATTGGAGATGATCTTGCTGATTATGACACCTTCTTTGTGTTTACATTCTGTCAGAGTCACAATCAGACTATAGATGCATGTCTCGCTAGCATATACGTTCAAACACACTGTATATGCAGGGACATGAATCAGGTAAACAGTCATAATGTTCCCCAAAGTGAACAAAGACCTGTTTTTACAGTAATTCAGATTTCGTCCATGTCCATTTTTGACAGCAACTGATGATGTGAGGTTTTTGTCTGAAAAGAGCTCAGGCTTTTCCAATTGCCTTCCATTTTTTTCATTCCAGACAGAAGTTGCTCTCTCCATACAATCGTGAAACACACATTCCCTCTGTGGCACTGGTCATGGGGTCAGGGTGTATTTCTGGAGAGGGGAGGATTTTAATTACAGGGCCTAGGAAGCTTAGAACAGGGTGTGTGAATGTGAGCGCGAGCCCGTGTGACCAAAACACAGAGAACAGGGCTAAATGAAGGTTAGCGTTTCATGTTTTCAAAGTACATTAGTGTCATGCACAGTACAGTGTAAATCCAGGCCTCCAGATCCAGTTCTCCACGCTTAGTTTTGAAAAATAACTCTCTTAATGGTCTAAAATCCAAATTCACTTTCACACTGCAACAACAATAGCATGTGGAAGTGTGTGTGTGCATTTTTTTTTCTCTTCTTCCCTGCACTGTCCAATTGTCCAATCTGCTCTCCCTCTCCAGATCTTTTGTTCAGCTGTTTTATTTGGCAAGGAAGCATATCCCGCCTCTCCGTTCCCAGTGGGAACTAAAGATTCCCAGGGGCAGGCCTTTTTTCCCAGAATCCCCTGCACTGTTTTGCATTCGCACCAACCTAACATGGTAGAAAATGAGAGAAATGCCAGTGTGCCCATATCATGGAGAAAGATATGTGTGAGTCTGAAAAATGCTGAGACACTTATAACACTTACTTTTATCAATAACTCTTTGATAAGCAACTAAATATTTAAATAGCACTATGTAAGACAAATTTGTTTCAATTATATTTTGTATGGTTCTTCAGTAGTTCTGAGGTTTTTTTAATTTCACGTAACATCAACACTAAATATTTAGGTAGGATGCTCTTTTTTTCAAGCTCTTTTTTTAACTAGTTGCAATGAAATTATCTTTGAGATAATCTCTTAGAACTTTCCTGTTTGAGTGGCACTGCTTAATGCTTTCATTTCTGTTCTAGCCCTGTTTACTTCGTGTTCCTGGAAATAGTCGCCTAGACGCATCACATTCTCCTCAGGGGCTCACAAACAGCTCCTGCGTGAGGTCTCCAGCTGGGCCGGGGCTCAATGACACGTACAAATGATTATTATGGCATGAAAAAGGCACCAGCTAATTACCAGGACTGTATTTCAATTATATCCCGAAGGTCTCGCTCTAAATATCTTCTGTGTGTGTGTGTGTGTGTGTGTGTGTGTGTGGGATGAAGAAACTTCTTAAGAGTGGCAGTTGGTCTACTGATCCCCTCCCCTCTCTCTGAGGAATCTGAGTGTTCTTCTGCCTGCTAGCGTCTCTTTAGTGTAACTGAAGCTGGTTTTGCATCTGCTGTGTGTGAGAGAGTGTTCACACACACACACACACACACACACACACACACACACACACTCCTCTCCACACCCTGCACTCCTTCTTTAGCCCTAGAAGGAGATTACACAGATTAGCCTGCTGGATAACAACCGACTCCCTCACGGTTTATTTCAGACCAACATTTACACCACAAACAATCTCTAATCATACTGTACACTCCACACAAGCTTTGTGTAACATTCTTATAATGACTGCTTCTACAACAGGTGTTGAGGTGTGTTACTTGAAGGGCTCTGTCCCAAGTACAGATTTTTTTCTCCGTACCTGCCTGCCAGGAGCTGAGATTACCTGAAACATGACGCTATGTTTCTGTCAACACATGATGTGTCAGACACTGACTCACTTTTATCTGAACAAAACATATTTATGCTGCATTTGTATTTATTATCAGTGTCTTAAAAACTATAATTTCTACACCACTCTTCAAATATGTTTCCGCCTATTCATCTATTGGATGGACAAACTTTTGTCCTGGCCCAAACTCACTCCAATAAAAGTAGCATCATATGCTAGTGTACGGTGTATATTTTTTTTAAACCGTGTTTATACACAGTGGAAGGTCAGCCTATTCTTAAGGTCCAGTCACATTGACCGCTGTCTGTCAAAACCAGTCATTTCAATAGGAATCTACGCGATTGGGAATTTCGTGTGTGGGGCCGAAAGCTTCCCCCATATATATTTTGCAACGGGTTTAAGTTGGTCATGTTGATTTCCCTTAATGACAAACAGAAAGCTGCTCTGTTTGAAATTGACTTCTGTGTGAGCTGAGTTTCACTTATTGCTCGGATATTCTACCTGGCATTTTATTTTTCACAAAAGTTTGGAGCAACAGGAGGGTGAGTAAATAATCACAATGTTCATTTTTGAAAGAATCAAGGAGAACATGTTGAAAAAACTGCATAGTTCACCTTCAAAAGTTTGCCCCAGAGCCACTAGAGAAACAACACTTTATTCCTTCTCTTTCTCTGAAGGAGGAACAACAATAAACCTAGCCATGACTTGAATTGAAAAGAGGGCAAGTGAATGAGTAACAGCAGCATGACAATAGCTGTGAAATCATGAATACCGGCCTGAGCCGAGGGGTGACGGAACAAAAACACACGGGCCAGAATGACTCAACACCTTCAGCAGAGCACTACTGGAGGCAACACATACAAATGTGTGTGTGTGTGCGGACTGGCACACAAGTGCTATTCAAGCACATCAGTAAATTTACCAACAGAGAAAAAGCTGATTGTTTGACTTCACTTGCACTTTAGAGAGCATTTTGGAGTGCACTGACCAAATCGATTGTGTGCCACGTCCTTTTCATTATTCCTCGCTGCACTATAAAACTGATGTTTATCTTCAGACCTCAGTCTCCAAACAGGCTCTAACATATCAGTAATGCAATCATATACAGTTCAAACACCAGAATCCAACAGGACAGGCTGATTTATACAAGCTTTTAGCACATACCAAGGTCCAACAGGCTTAATTTCATAACAACAGCATAAAGGCCAGTCTGAGTTACTTCAGAAAGCCTACTTAGAGCATTAGAAAGTTTCTGTTGCTTTCCTCTGAGATACATGCTTTTCAAACCAGATTTTCAGTTCTGAG
This sequence comes from Carassius carassius, assembly GCF_963082965.1. NCBI lineage: Eukaryota > Metazoa > Chordata > Actinopteri > Cypriniformes > Cyprinidae > Carassius > Carassius carassius. The sequence continues at coordinate 35,122,121 of NC_081756.1, read as the reverse complement.
GAAAATGTGAGTGGAGAGAATCAAGCAATTCTGGTTTCATTCTCCTTTCACTGTTATTAACAATTCTTTTAACAAATATTTCCTCAACATTTTGAGGAAGCACCAAATAATGAATGCTAACTATTCATCTTAACCTATAAATGTATCGTTTATATTATATGTACTGTAACATATAATAATGTAACGGTTCCCAGTTTATTTTGAGATGTATTTTTGAATGTTTTGTTTTGTTATTTTGTGGCTCTCTCATTACATTCAATTCAGTTCAATTAAATTGTTTGGTAATGTTTGCCAGTTTTGTTTTGGTTTTTGTTGTTTGTTTGTTAGTTTTTATTTGTGTGTGAGACGTTTTGTTGTGTTTTTTTATTTTGTTTGTTCTTTCTTTTTTGTTGTGTTTTTTTTGTTTTGGAAAGAGGTTGATATTTTTGAAAAAGCTAACGATGACAGAACTTACATATGCCTTTATAACAGTCTTAATAAAATTCTGGTCACTTGATATGATAATGCAGATCTATAGGATGTTTTTTTTTTTTTTTTTTACCCATGTAATCGTCTGCCAGGCAAAAAGTCCAATCAGTTAGAAAAGTAAAATCACACTTCTGCTCAACAAGCCACCGGATTTAAGTTGTCATAAATGTCATATAACATGCAAACATTATTAGTTATTTGTCTAATACTCATAGATTTATTCCAATTTTAACTATAAGCAACAGTATTGCACAGTTCAGTGATGGTTTTGCAAAAGTAGTGTCCGATCTCTTCTGTGTGGAGTTTTGCCAGTGACAACAGTAAAAGCCCCATTGATGTTAATCACTCCACGTATGGGTCTTTGGACCAGCACAGTCAACAACACTGTCTTCAAACGCTCTGAATGAACAGAGTGGTCTGTGTGCATGCTTTTTATTCTACGGTCAACGGCTCAGCACTTAGACTACAGTGTTATCTTTGTCTTTAAACATCGATGGAGGCCACAAAAGGTCAAGCTGTTGGATTTAACCAACCAAACATTTCGGGGCCGCCGATTTCTACCACACGACTCCATCAGTGCAGTGAGAGCCTTTTGTGTTCAAAGCAAACAGACGTCAATTACTTTAGAAACTGATGATTTTTCACCTCTCTCTCTAAACAGTTATTAAAATCATAATCATACCCAACATGTTTAACAGATATCTTCTAAACTGACAAGCAGTTAAAACAATCACAAAACAGTTCATCTGTAGCCACACGCACGGGGTTAAGTGTCTTTCTTTAGCACTCAATGAGTAAATCAATGGTTATCAGGTTCTCTGCAAAAGAAACCACTAACGCTTGAGTTACAAGCCCAGAAGACAAATTCATGTGATCTGTCATGTCTAGTGATGCATGTACTTCACACAACAACACAAAGCACATGAAGGGAACATCAGCACTGATTATCCTTCTGAATAATTACATTTGAACCTAAACAAATAAATTAAGAACAAACCATTTCAATATTTATTGTGTGAAAATGATTTTTCAAAAACTGCTATGGCATCAATTTCCACCATGGAGAGCAATTCTGCCCATAACACATTTTTAATGTAACATTATTGGTTAAGGTCTTCAACCCTGCTTCTGGGGACCCACTGTCCTGCAAAGTAGATTTCCAGCCAGCCTGTGACATTACAAGTGATCCTGAAGACCTCGATTATCTGGTTCAGGTGTGCTTGGTTAGGATTGGAGTTGAACTCTGAAGGACAGTGGGTCCCCAGGAACCAAACTACTCGATTTTAGCCCAATTTTGCCACAATCTGCTTGACGTAGGGTGTTTTGGGGTTTCGTAAGTGACAATGGGTGTCATCTCGTGTAGTGTGTCATAGTGCACAATGCCTCTGCAAAGTTTTAAGATGTCAACATGTTTAATTTTTTTTCCCTCTGTCGGACATGACAAGTTCCATCGCATCTGATACACTGGCCAATAGGAACACTGAAGCACCTTTGTACAAGCTTTCAAACAAGTGTAATTTTACAATGAAGGAAATGTTCGTGGAGCTACAGCAACAATACTCCTGGATTCATGATGAGGGTCTACAGCGCTAGTGAAAAAAGGTAAAATAAAAACTAGTTATCTTTGACAGTGCATACCATCCTCTTCATGCCATCCAGATTTTTGTCCATTATCAGATTTCTTGCTTTTTGGGCTATTCTGATGACAAGACACAGCAAAAACACGCTGTTTGCTAGCCATTACTTGTTTACGCTCATAGCACCTTCTGTCTTGTGTGATTACAGCACACACATCGTTCATGACGGCATGCGATGTATGCTCGGGTAGCATCGTATAGTCTGAAGTGTTTCTTGTTCACGACACAACAAGATTTTGACTCAAAATCGCATAATCGGACACATGACTGTCATAACCGACAAAAAAATCCCTGCGTAGTCCGAACGGGTATTAAAACAAAGTAATTTACATTATTTAAAATAAAGCTGAAACATAGAAACACTTACAGTTAAATACTAAGAAATGTGACAACTAACTGAAATTTAAAAAAAAGTTTAATAACTACAATTACTATAACTTAATTAAAATTAATATTAAGGTTAAATAACTATTTAAAAAAAAAACGAATAAAACCGACAAATACAAATTTACTAAACCTTAAACTGAAAACTGAACATAAATATAAAAGCTAATTTAAAATATGAATAAATACTATAAAAGTAAATAAATATTACTAAAAAACCCTTCTAAAGCTTGGAATGAAATATGAGATGTGATGTGAAAAAGAAACAAGGTTAATGTCCCTTATGACTAGCATTTTTACTGTGCATAATTTCTAGTCAAGTTTTCATTTTGTCAAATTGTGCAAAAAGTGTGAAAATATTATTTTAGAATTTTTTAGAATTTTAAAAAATTGAATAGAATTGACGGAAGTGACTCTTTCATTACTTGAATAAAAGTAATGAATAAAATAATGAAAAACTATAAGGTGGAATTTTTGTTGTGCTTCTTTATTTATTACTTTTGGTAATAAATTAAAATATAAGTAATATTTTTGTCGCCTTTCTTATTTAGTTTTCTTTACTTCTTCCCTGAAGCCATCCCTCGTCTGTGGCATTTAATAACAATAACAATATTGAGACAAGCAGTAACACTGATCATTCACCATGGCACATGCCAGCCTGACACAATATTGGCCAAGGATGCTAATGTGTATATGTATGTGTATGTGTATGTGTGTGTGTGTGTGTGTGTGTGTGTGTGTGTGTGTGTGTGTGTGTGTGTGTGTGTGTACACTGTGTGTATGAGTGTACCAGCATCTATGCAAACTTTCCAAGCAGGCAGGCAAAGTTGGAGTGGGGGAAAAAAAAATCTGTTGCTATAACCCCATAAACACAACTACCTTCTAACACAGTGCTTTAATGGGCAGGTCCACGGCTCATGGTCTAATCAGATGATTATGTGTTGTTCTGGGCCCTTGATCTCATGATGCTTGAAGTCTCAGCTCTGTACAGCAGGAGCTGGTATCTGTTACACAACACTGAAGAAACTAGACAGTGCAGTGAAACCCATCTCACACAACCAAGACGAGGTTAGCGGATGCGTTCTGTTACCATAACAACCAAATCATCATGTGTCAAAACAAATGCAATGCAGTCAATTAGTGAGAAAAGCAGACATACATTTGTCATTGAATAGATTGCTCAATGTAAAAATGCTTTGAAAAGTGAATGTTTCATTTGTGCCTCTTTGAGCTGTAATTGTAAGAACTTGCAAATTTTTATTATCTGAAATGCATGTTCAAGCTCTGTTGTTAAACAAATAGATTTTCTGCTGCGAAGATGCAGTGTTTCAACAATGCCTGAAAAACCCTGAAAAATGTGTCATTTTTAGTAGTTTTTGCTAAATTTCAGCAAAAAACAACAAAAAAAGACTTATCATCTATTGTCAATAGTGTAGCAATGTATAATGCACAGCTCGTTCTGAAAAGCACGGTGTGATCTGATTGGCCGTCTATCTAGTGCGTTGTGCTTGGCCGAATACCTCGAGCATGTGACGGAAATGCTACGGTTCAGGAACTTCGTAAAAAGCACTGCACCCATTCGAATATTTGGGTTGAACTGTTCTGGAACAGTGTTCCTTTAAACCACTGATTTCTAGTTGTGTCCTCTGTTGGAAGGCTAAACAAAGTAGTTTGGCTTTCACAATGAAACACAACGTCTCCACCACACAGCGGTGGCGGCAACAATACTACATCGAGAATCAAAGTTATGCCTTCTTTATTTGCGTATATATTTGGGTGGTGTTATGCAAATCTTATGCACTAGGGCTGCACGATGTGTCGTTTAAGCATCGATATCGCGATGTACGAATCCACGATAGTCACATCGCAGGATGTGCGATGTAGGCTGTCGTAGTTGATCCGTTATTCATTAACTGTACGGGCCAGCTGCTCCCCGGCCTTTGACGAATGTGATTGGCGGATTAATTGCACAGCTTAACCATCATAGAGTGAAAGTTTAGACAGAGAGAGAGAGAGCATGCGAGACAGAGACAGCGCGCGGGAGAGAGAGAGAGAGAGAGAGAAAGCGCGCGCGAGATAGAGCGAGCGAGCGAGCCTCGTCCACACGCTCACCGTCTTCAAACAATACGAGCACTGTCTGGCTCTCTCTCCCTCGCGCATATTAATCAATTGACACGATAGTGTCGATGTTTAAATCATTTAAAATGACAATGTAAGTGTGCTCACCCCATTTTTGTTTGTAAGAAAAAATTCGATTAGATTTCATATCGCAATATATATCGCAGAAAAAGAAAATATTGCAATGTCATTTTTTCTCAATATCGTGCAGCCCTATTATGCACATTATGCAAATCCCAAACAGTGAAGTAGACATGTGGGGGCATGTTTTTTTGGAGCGTTTTAGGAAGGTGTGGATGAGCGTTCACTTTTATAAAGAATATCTCTTTGGGTTAGAGAAATTATGGATCTTCTATATGGATTAACACTCCAAAAAAGAAAAAAAAAAACATATGGCCCCTTTGAATTGATACCTCAGATTGGGAGCCATCATGGTGCACCATCAAATGTGTAAAATAAAAGCGAGGCGGTGAGAGTCTACTAATCTAATCTGAATGTCAAATTGTCAGGACTTTTCATAATTTTTTTGATTAAAAATAATAACTAATTAATGCATGCGAAGCACTCAAACGTGCATGTAGGCTACAAGTATTGGTAGGCCATGTTAATGAATTTTACAATTAATTTGTAAACTGTTACTGTTGCTGAAACATGTATCTGTGCTGAAATTGATTAAATTGATAAATCATGAACACCCCTCCTAGCAACCACCCAAAACAACGTAGCAAAAATTTACTCAGAACACCTTAGCAACCAATCGGTAACTCCCTGGCAAAACGCCTTTGCTTTATGGAGTTTTGCACAGGCAAGCACACTTTGGAAAAACACACTAAAAACAATCAACTAATACTAACTGTCTGTGTGATAATCCTCAATGTTCTGCCTCCAGATAATCTACGCCAGAGGTCTGGTATGGTCTCGCTCGTTCGCTCTCAACCAAACATTCACCATGCTCTCAACTCAAGCACACACGCACAAACACAGTAATCACACGGAGCTTCTCTAAAGCCTAATGGGAGATTCTGCCATCTGGACACGATTCACGTTACATAACTTATCAGGAGCTGGTCTTCAGCAGCTGAATCTCAATCAGATTTAAACTTTCGCATCCTATTGAGTATGCTTATGCGGAAAGGAGAGGAGCGGTTTACAGATCAGATATATTGAGACACCACATGAACTGTGTGTTCATTAAACACAGCCATGTGTGCAGTGAGATATCACCCCATGTGTGCATGTAAGTGATGTTAGCTCAGAATGTGTGCATTTGAATGAAGCATGGAATGATTCAGAGAACATTCAGCAAATATTTACACACATTCTCATTTTGCCCAACAGTTGTGCGTTCAGCGATACACAAAAGCACAAAGCAGCATCAGTTCGATTGAATTTTTTTGAATATTTAACATACAAAATTTCTGTGTCTGTAAAGATTGTATATATATTGTATGCACATATTAATTTGAGAAACTACTAAATATTGTAATATTATGGAGCCCTGAAAATGACATGCATGGACAAAAATAATAATAATAATAATTTTGTTAAATCATAAACACAATTTAATTAAAACAAGGGTAAAAATTAATAATGAGTCACAATATCTTTTTCCCCCACATGTCATGCAGGGTTTTGTATAATATAACTACAACAACAAATTTAATATTTGTTTACAACCCTTGAAAACCAGGATAAAGTTACTTAAAGTTACAGGACAAAGCAGAGACATGCAAGACTTCAATACTGGGAATGCACTCATTTTACAACATACTCGAACCTTGTGACAACTCCATAAACAAAGCATACTTGTGTATAAAGTGCCAGCCATGCCAACAGAACTAATGTGAAAAAGTTAAAAGTGGCACACAGCAAAAATAGCTCTACAGCTCTTACAGGAAAAATCTGAGAAGACTTTCTGTGAGTCTGCAATGGTCTCTGCTGCAGAAAGAGTGCTAATAATACAGCATCCGTGTGATTTCAGTTTTAATGAGTGATGGCAAATATATCTTTCATATCGTTCCGTCTTGTTTTTCATTTTAATGGATATCCGTGAAAAAAAAAAGTAATCTAAGACGAGGGTTTCTAGCTGTCGTCTTCTCATGAGATTTGAGACCTTCTGACCATCTGTTGTGCTTTAAAAGCATGAGGAAAAGAAGAGGAAGAGAAAGAGAGAGAAAAAGTGGGAGGGAGTACAGCCGAGAGTTTATCGCTGAGGAGAAGCAGAAGTTGAAGTCGAGGAGCCCACATCCGGTGGCTCTGCAAGGGGAAACAGAACAACACTGTGCAACAGGGTGCGTGTTGACTATTACATAGCTGGTGGTGCAGTCACACTCCAGTTCTCACTCATGGACAACAATTATCGGCATTTTCACAATCATGTTCACCAGAACTAAACATGTTAAATGACCTCACGCATACACACTCCAAACAGCTGGCACTTAAAGGAAGCACACACTCTTAGAAGACAAAGCTGGTGAACACTCCAAACATAATGGCATCAAACAGACAACCAGCACACACACAAACTTGAACTTGTGTTTAGCAGAGCTGAATTCGTAATAAATGCTCTCTATCTCTGAATTTGAGAGGTCAATTTGCATAAGCAAAATATGACCTTATATTTAATATTCATTAGTTATGTGCAAACTTGACCACATCCTAACAAAACAGGAAATGCTTTATGAAAAAAGGATCTGAATGACCCATCAAACACAAGGGATTGTATACAAACTGAGACAGCAGTTTTTTTTGTTTTAATACAACTAAAAAGATGCTGCACAGCAGGTTTTAAGATTTTTTTGCTAACAACAAATGTGAAAAGATTTTGTTGAATGGACGTACTGATTATTTGCAAACCTCACGTGAATGCAGGTTAGTCACACGCATCAACTTTGCCATGAAATGCTCATTGTGTCACTGTGTACTGTGTGGGGGATCTGATGTTTGCCTGACTGGGAAAGGCAGTCAGTGTCATTTTTACTTCCTTGTTGTCAGTTTATGTCACGAACGAGTGGGTGTGGACTGAATCCTTCAAACTATTTTAGTCCTAAACAGAAACTCTGTGATGCATGATGGCATTAGAATGTAATGTAATGAAAACGCATTTTCTGTAAAGCTGCTTTGAAACCATGTGTATTGTGAAAAGCGCTATACAAATCAATTTGAATTGAACTGAATTAAAGCGTACATAGCAAATAAATAAATAAAACAGGAAGAAACAATGCCACCAAACTCTTTATCTGGAAAATGGTTCTTTCAATGCAGCCTTTCAAACTGATGGGGAAGTTATTTGTATCTTTGACAATAAAGCTGCAAAACTAAATGAAAAAAAAAATGTTTGTCTTAAGATACTTTGGGAGAAATCATAAATTTGTGTCTAAAATTGTTCAGTCAAATTATCAAGTCACAGCTTTCAGCTGCATCTCTCTGAACTCCGTATGACCCACCGATCACAAAAAGTGATATTTTTAGTGAAATTAAATTTAATAAAATTAAATTAAATAAAAAGGTCAGTGAATACTGAGCCCAGAATCTTAACAAAGTGTATCTGTACTAATAGGTTTTAAATGATTTTAAACAGCCTGATTTATATTGATTACTTTACTTTTACAATGTCTTGAACTTTTTTAGGTGTCAATGTTTCGGTCCAGTGGACTTTAAACTGAGGGACAGAATTTTTTAATCCCGAATTTTCATTTTTGGGTGAAGTCTTTAAATTCCCCCCAGTCACAGCAAGAACGGTAACTATAATGATGATAACAATAATGATAGCCTCCATTCCATCTCTAATATAATAATGTTTGGTTTAATATAAACATGTGCTGCAGTTATGTCATCTATTGTAGCTGCTGCTTTAAATGCTCAAGCTCTTTAAAACAATGTTTTTATCTTTCTTCAGCCAAAAAAAAAAAAAAAGTGACTTCAAAAGATATCGTTCCTCTGTATAGGTATCATTATAGCTGTGGTGTGGCCTTCTGTATTAATGAATTAGAATGATTATTAAAACTCAGTTATTTTCTGACATGTTGTCTTATCTCATGTAATCCGTACTGTAAGGCCTGTGAACATGATTCATAAGTATTTATCTTTAAAGCACAAAAACAATATTATTTAAAAAAATTGTCTAGACGTTTCTAATGCTGGCTGCTTTAAGCAGTTTGTCCTTCTGTTCCTTACAATCGAATCACAGGCAAAACTGCAACACAGATAGTCAAATGCAGCTCTGAATGTATGCCAAAAAACTAGACCGTTATTAGTCCAACATCCAGACAGTCCAGACTTTCACTGCCACAGACACAGCCGTGCCTACAGGCTAATGTCGGACAGGAAACATTACTGATGGGGGATAACAGATCAATAAAAATAAGCCATGAGGAAAGTATCTTGGAGAATATAATCGAGGCCATCTCCAGAACGCCCTTTGAAAAACATCCAATAGACAACCAAATGTAAGGCCTTCTTTGATGACCTGGATAAACGGGAATCTTCACCCAACCAAGAAAAGAAGGAGATAAAAACTAAGAGAACTAACAGGAATGGGGAGAGCGAGAGAAGCCTACCTCAGACAATGGAGGAGGGGTCTAAACGAATGGGACTGCAGTTGGGGGGAAAGAGGAGGGTCCCTATTTCGGGAATATCACGACAATGAGAACAGTCCACAAGCCTATTTTATCAAAAAAAGGCCTCTGTCCCTGCCCTCTTTCTCTCAGCTGCTCTGAGGCTTAGTTGTGGTATGGAGTGTGTGTGTCCCACTGAATTAAACACTTTGTTACGGGCTACATGACGTTCATGCCCCAGGCACGGTCACAAGTATGTGGGAGCTGGATGGAAACAAATATTTTCATCTAATGCACACACCAAAACACATTCACTGTGATTTTATTTGGAGGATCCTCTTGAGGTGCCCATGTCCCGAGAACATTTTCCACTCAGAGCTGCATCTGCGGTGGTCCTTCTGTTTTCATACGCTCTTATCTTAAGCTTTCTCTACATCCATCTTTCAGCACCTCTTTCAAATTTATTTCACTTCTCTGGGATGCTGAAAACAAAGGCATTATGGGACGTCATCACACCCTAAAGTGCTGAGGAACAGTCTAACTTGTGTTATTGTTATAAGGAAAGTCAACAGCAGCTATATTATTACTCTGGTTATGAGTGTAGAGGTCTATTTTGAAGGGTTTTGGGGTGGATTGATGAGCCTGAGCTTTGTTGTCCATCACCAAACTGGACCTCCAGCGAGAATGAATCCCTGACCTTCCTGAGGGGAAGTTCGTCCACACTGGAAAGTGAGCTTCAGAAAATAATGGGACTATGAGTGTGTGTAGACTGAAGAGAGTGAAAGAACAAACCAAGGCCCATCAATCCTTGCCTCGTTAGCCAAAATGAGACACTATCATCTTCCACCTACCTTCAAGTGCACTTAAAATACACACTGCAACTACAACCAGTAACATGTGACCAGCACCTAGTAATCATTCTCCACCTGATGGTAGGTGTGTTTGTGGAACATTGTTATAATGGAATGATTTTTTTTTTTACACTGGATCTATGCTTGGATTTCTAGCATTTATAAATGCCAGTTTCCAGGCCTAGTTCTCTTGAATTGTTCGGCACCCTCAGACTGATCCCAAACTGGCGCTTGTATTTTGGAGAGTCAGATGTACAGTACGGTTGTCAAGGCAACATGATTATCCATGCAGAAAACTGTGAAAAACCTCCCCAGAAAAATAAGAGATTATTCCATCTAAACCTAATACAGGACATACTGAACTATAGAAACTATAGAAGACTCAGTCTCAAGCTACTCTATATAAGTCAGTACTCTTTAAATCAAATCAACATTTGATCTGATTAAAGTATGTATTTTGGTTAAGTTTCTATTCTGAAAAAAACAACAACAACGATGGATTGTTTCTCCTGCGTACATGTAATCAGAATATTCCGAAAATATTTAGAACATGTGCATTCATTTTCCTACTGGAAATGCTTGTACTCGCTGTTTATTACAGCACATTTAATTTAATGAACTTATGTCCTTAATAATGGCATACCAGGGCACAGTGAATTAGAAAACATAGGCCTTTTCCTCGCTCCAAAAAAAATGTGTTTTGTTGAGGAGCTCAACTTTTCACCACCGTCTTTTTCTAACGTCTCACAGCATGACCTTGGTTTGGACATGTGCAGATAAAAAGGGATGTTCAGTTACAGTGAATACTCTAAATTACACAAAAATCTAAAGAATACAGCCATTTGCCAGCTAGAATCTCGAATAATGACTTAACTGGGTTATGCCAATCTTAATAATGCATTTTTAAAAATGATTACATAATCAATATGTAAAAGTCAGAATATTCCTCTGCACAGAAATTCTGGTGGTTTAGCACCGTTTAGCTACATTAATGCAACTCTTACTGAGTGATTATTACAGCATGGTGTCAAACTTCTTAATAACTCCAGCTGTGGGTCACAAAAAGAGGTACGAGAACTGAAATTACAGTAAATGGCATGAAATGCCACATGCTTAGCCAGAGTACATTTTAAATGCACTGTAACATCTCTATTAGACTTCAGACCATGTGCTTTTGGTGGTTTCTATGGCTGCTTTATACCCACTTTGTATGAGAGAGGCAGATGGTCATATTAGTGCTGCTGGCAAGATGGATCTCAACATACAAATGAGAGTGCACTCAAATGAGCTGACTGCAACAATAACATTTTATTTCACCAGTTCTGCTGGCTTTTCACTGCACTCAGATCAAATGTGAAGTTGTACAGTGGGTCTGTGGTAAGATGGCTCAGCCTGAATGTAGTTTCCACCTCAACAACAGGAAGAGAAGCACAGCGCAGATGTCTTCAATTTCTAAAGCAAACACACCAGCCTCAAACTAAAAAAAAACAAAAACCTGACTTTAAAAACACAATAAGCTGGTGTAAAGGCAGTGATTCAGTTCTGTAGAAACGAAAGCGAGGACTTAAATGAACTTATCAAATGATCTGCTTCCTACAATGTTCGTGCAAGTAAAAGATCCGCTTTTTCTGGGTCGGGCGTGATGGTGGTGGTGCTCGTACACCCCTGCAGAAGGGGCGCAGGTGAAGAAGACACTCAAACAAAGGACATTAAATGCACTGATCCATTTCCTCCCCCTCTCTCATCCCGTGACCGCTTTCTTTAAGTCTTACCTGCGTGTGTAATGTCGGACAGGTCATAGTTCTTGGCGGTGCGGGGGAACTCTTTTAGTTTACGGTTGGAGAGGATGAGCGCTCCGCTGGACGCAGCCTCTTCCAGCGCCTTCTCCACGCTCCTGCTGGCCGCTACGGTCGCCGGCAGCTGGGCTCCATCCCCAGCAGCCATCAAACACCAAATATAACCCAAACCTTAACGTTACTCTTTACAACGACAATGAGCCCTCCTAAACCTCCATCTCATCCAAGACTGGTCCGATAACGTTACACATCAGAAAAGTAAGTTGTTGTACTCCAAAAGTGATGTAAAATCCAGCTATTGAGCAAAGTTACGCAGTGACTTGACAGTCCGTGTGCCGCACCAGAGTCGAGCACAAAAGGGGCGGAGCTTACGGATTGAGCAAGTCTTGAATGACAGAGCGGACACACCCAATACGAGCTCGTGAAATGAACACAAAAGCGCTGCTCTCATCGCAAGGGGGAAATTATAAAAGTTTTTTTTTTTTGACGTCCGAAGATTTTGTAATATAAACTGTATAGGCTTCACTGTTGAAACTGAAGAAGTTTTTGCATTGTTTGCATACCGATGATTAAGGTTGACAACATTCAAAAGTAAGAGGAAGCTTCTAATGGATATCACAAAGCATTTCCAGGTCCATTAAAATGAGAGAGAGAGGATGTGAAGGACATAAGTATTGCATTAACATTAGAGCATTAATTCAACACTCCTCCCAATATCTGTGGTGTCTAGTCTTTTAAGAAAACCATAAAATATTGGATTGTGTTTACTGGGATCTACTTCCAAAATATAGACGAAAAAAATAAATATATATATATATTATATATATATATATAAGCAAAGCTTTAGAGTTATTTCTTACTAATGCATGCTTAATGTCTATCTGTTTTTTGTTCAGTGTTTGTGAGTTCAGTGTTTTAGGCCTGCCAGGGGCACAAAGTGGGTCACACAATTATCCACTGTGTCATATCTCCCCATGGAACAAACAGAGAGGAAGAGGAGGCTCGAGTGAGCCCAGAAGAAGAGAAGGGATGAGAGGCCATGAGAAAGAATGAGGTTATGCTCTGTGCCAAGCCCTTATAAGGATCCATGTTGAAACATGAATTAGGAATATGTAATAAAATGAATAGTTTATTCATTAAGAATTCAAATTTTGACTAAATCTTTACTGTAGTCTTTAATATAGTTGTTGTTGAATTATTGTGTTGTATTCTTGCTGACACTGAATATAAATGACAGAGAAGCTCACAATATAAGTGAGACTGCAGTTTGTTATTTATTTGTTTATGAGAACCCCTGTATATTTTGATCTGTCATCCCTTCAGTTTAGAAGTGGCTGTGGAATGGTTTTCATGCAGCAATGCAGTTCTCACCAAGTCAATGATCACAAAACAACTACAGTACAGCCCATGTGTGAGGCAGAAAGCAAGACCCAACTTGTTCAGAATACTGTATTTCTCCTCATTATAAAATAATTTGCTACCTTCTATTATATGCTATTTATAAAAATGAATCATTCGGAATAAAATTATTATTTGGAAAATTATTGTTTGGCATCTCTGTATTCTTTTTACACATTAGGTGATTATTACATTGTTTTCCATTAACCCCCCTTAACAGGCTGAAAATCCAAAACTCAAAAGAAGTTAAAGCAAGTGCAGTGCACGGATACACACCCTCTCGTGTCTTAATGTAGCGCGGCATAACAGCGTCTCCTGGCGTACAAAATCATGTCAATCACTCAAAACAGGGCCCTTTATGTGTCCCAGAATTACTCGGAAAAATAAAATACTTTATTTTTAAAATATTTGAACAATAATAATAATATAATTTTTACTTGTTTGTTTGTTTCACAAAAACACACCTGTTGTAATCTACATATAATCAACTGTTATTGTTATTTCAATCATTTATTCGGATAATATATATATATATATATATATATATTATTATTTAAAGCATATATTATTAAAAGTTTGTTTTCAACCATGTTAGAAGTTTGGAGCCACAGTGTCAAACAAAGGATCTTGGAGACACTTAATGTTTGTGCAGGAGATTGAGCAAGTGATGGTAAATGATTTCTGTTGTTTATGGCATGCAGCAAATATAATTCATAAAAAATAAACTAAAAGCTTCTCAAGTTCAGTGTACTGAGTAAACATGCACCACATCTAGAATGCATTTATAGCAAATTTGGTTGATTACAAAAACCCAATACTCAAAAGGAAAATGGGTCACACTTTACAATAAACTTCCTTAGTTAACTACACTATTTAACATGAACTAACCATGAAAAATTATTTTAAAGCCTTAGTTAATCATAGTTAATTTCAACATGTACATATACATTTTCAAAGTCAAAACTTGTATTTTAAGATTATTTAATGAGCCTGAGCTAACATGAACTAACAATGTTGTGGTGTGTTTTTGTTAACTAACATGAACAAAGATTCATGAAAATACTTTACCTGATGTGTGGCTAGTTAATGCTAATTAATGCATAAACAGAGGTTAACTAAAGAATGTTATTAAAAAGTGTTACTAGAAAATGCAGATTTTGGAGTCGGGGTGGTTGCTGATCGTATTTATATATATAATTTTTTTAATTTCTTTCTTTCATTCTTTTTTTTTTATTTTGGTGCTCAAGGTATAATAGTATGATACTTTAAATGATGGCTTTGACTTATTCACCTTCCATACGACATTTTGACACACAAGCTCAGTATTAGGCCATAAACAGGAAGTGTGTTTGTTTGCGTTTGCATGTGTGTATATACAAACCAACAATTTGGCATTAGTCATGGCAAACCACATTAGACACTGACAGCATATTAATATTGTGTTTGTCTCTTTAGACGTTTGATGCTTTGCACTGACAGAGACACATATGACCCAAGCACTCAGATACTCTAGTATACTCCAGTACCCGATGCAACAATGTCTCCTCTACTTTTGCCCAAAGATTTAACGCAAGTCTTAACACACTGCAGTCATATCATGAAATTATACAAACGTGGCCTTACAAATCATAAAGAGACATCGATTGTCGGTTCATTTATGTAGGGTTAATGTAATAATAAGCAAATATTAAAATAAAATATAAAATAAACAAGTTAAAATTTATGTAGAGTAATAAATACTATTGTTTATTGTTGATTCATGATAGCTGAAGTATTAGCAACCATAGTAAATATTTAATGGTGTTTATATATTATCTGAATAATTAAAATCACATTGAAGCATTTTATAGACGAAATATCTCAAACTATGACTCGCTTATAGCTAAATCCACAATATATAAAGCCATCTGTCATCGTAAAATCTTTCGTTTTATTTTTTTACCATGATCCTTCCATGAATTATTTTTGATAGGCCTACCTAACTTCCGTTTTTTCCAGACTCTACAGCCTTTGAAACAGCAAAGTTATGGGTAGGGAACTTGGGCAACGCCTTGGCCTTCACTCCTTTGTAGTCCAAGTATTTGTGAAAATGCATTTTTCAGTTCATTTGCTTGTCTTTGTTAGAGCAGCTGAGAATGATTTGGTTTTAACGTAATTCAGTTTTTAGGTCAGGGATCCAAAGACCTGGCTGGCAATGCCAGGAGTGATGGTCCGGGATATGGGAAAGAAACTGGGTCAGAACGGTCTGGATAATGGGCGAGTTTACTGCTGGACTGTGGACTGCTAAAGTGCTGTGATGACAGTATTTGCTCAATAGATGGCGGTATCTGTCTCACTTTTTCTCCATACTATATCCTTCTGTTCAAATAAAGTAAAATATTATTCTTCGTTATACTTTTCATTGAAATGATTTAACAGAAACTATTTTTGGAATGCCCAAAATAAATGTAGATTTTGTTTTTGTACATTTCACCTTTTAAAGTTAGAAATATTATATGACTGTCTAATAAACATTACATATATTGCCTGGTCTTAATGCAGTTTAAAATTATTGCACTAAAATATTATCCATTTACAAAAAAAAAAATTCTAATAGCTATAGAACAGCATTGATCTTTGTTAATGTGAATTTTGTGTTTATTTATTAATAGATTTTCAACATGAATGCATAAAGAACTAAAATGAGCGAACAACCTAGATTAATAATAAAATAAAAACAATTGTTCATTGTTAGTTCAGGATACCTAATGCATTAGCTGTTAATGTTTAGAACCTTATTGTAACACCTTTAATTTTTCAAACATAGGATATGTGCAAATCAACAGTGCTTCCCCATAGGCACCTCACCGCAGGCACTACAATTCCCACAAAGCCTTGTCCCTTCATCACAGTAATTGCACTCATGTGTCTTCACTTGATAGTCATTACTCTGCCTATAGTATCCGGTCTGTTTCCATTTGTTTTCATGGAGTCCTACTTTCCGTCACCAAGTTTCCTCGCGTTCCTTGTGTTCTAGTTTCTTGTTCCCTGTTTGTTTGTTTTGGACTGATGTTTGGTTATGACCCCTGCTTGTTTTAATTCTGATTTTGGATTACCCAATTAAAACTCACACTGCACTTGGATCTCTCATCTCCTGTGTTCCCGAACGTGACAAAAACAGCTATTTTGGTGTGTATCTGTGTAGACATCTTGCAATGCTTTGCTCCCTCTGCAGTAAGATAAAGCAGTGTTGCAGCAGCTGTTATTCCAGCTGTGCTATGCAAGATGTACAAGAAGGAATCCCTATGCTTTCCTTTCAAACAAACAGGGAGTTTTTAATCACAGTGAAAGCCAGAACATCAGCCAATATTAATGACCGAACACCATAAAGGGCTTTTTCTGAAAACAAACAGAGGGGAGAGGCTGAGGATGTCCTTCTTTTTCCTCACTTTTTTGTGGTTTGGTCTTGTCATTGCTTCAATGTGTTTTCAATTACTTCAATTTCATGTTTCTTTTCATCCGGTCTTTTTTTTTTTACCACACACCTGTATAGGACCCAAATAAGCGGTTTGGGGCATCTTTAGGGGCTCTTTCAGGAGGTAGGGTAGGCATTACAAGGATGGCACTGGTCAGTCTGAAGCTTGCGGTGACTGTGACTGTGCGATTCTCAGTTTGGGCCCAAAGAGGACGAGGAGATTCCGTGCTGGAATATCAACTACAGGACAGGTACAGATTACTGACAGACACTGTCCAGCGGAAACATTTCATGAACAAAGAGAACAGTCTTTCATTACATCGGGAAGACCTCGAACAAAACATTACAACTCTGTTGCAGCGATGGCGTCTTATTCAGTTTCTGGCAGCGGTGTATGCACTGGAGCACTTCACTAGATCCTTCTGCATGAATATCATACTAAAGATATGTTTTAGGTATGCTGAATATACAAGCATCTGTTAAATCTGAGATAATTATCCGAGATGAAACATTCTATGAAAGCACCTTGATCACTAGATTCTGAAAGTCTAGGCATCTTCTAGTCTTTGCTAAGTTTCACAACATACATGTGTTTTAGAAAGGCTGTACATGGCTTTTGTTTTGGGACTTTTGTCAAACTGACACCAGTGGTTTCCATACAGTTGCCAAAAACAGCAAAGAGTCATGTAACAAAACAGAACATCTTTATTGTTACTCACCCAGACACTAAAATATTAAATACATGAGAACTTATGAAAATTAAGACTCAAAGTTTCCCTGAAACTGAAGATTCGTCTTATTAATGATTTATGTTTTTGTTTAGTTTTTTCCATCTAGTTGAGTTTCACAGTCACAAGGCAATCACAATTAGCCTGTCAAAGGTTGTTTTTAGGTTGTTAGTTCTTTGGTTTTTAATTACTTGACTGTTGCAACTTGCAGCAATGAAAAGTAGTGTGAGAAACTAATTTTACCCTCAAAAGGTTTTGAGAACCAGCCATAACAAAAAGACAAAGGAAGTACAAATAGCATTAATACTACTTACACCAAGTACAATGTTAGACAGTGTCAACCACTTATATTGAAAACTATTGAAAACTCAAAGCTGTTGTCTGGGAAAACGGATGTTGCAGTAATTGGGTGCCAGTATTTGTGGCTGATGTGAACTAGAGAAAAACATTTATTTCATAATAAGATTTCCCCCCAACTTTGCATTGTTTTACTTCAATGATAGGTTAGATTTTTGTGAATTTTGTGAATAAAAGATCAAAAAGATAAACATTGCATATTTATTTCCACAGCTGCCTTTGCTCATATTTACGAAGGTTGCCAATATTAGTAGTTGGCACTGTAGGAACTGTTTATACTGACTTGAAGTTATTTGCACCTCAGTGTTCAAATAGTCACTGCAATTATCATGACTGTCTGTGCAGCTCATTTTAAACTTTGAAATATGTGTGTCTAAATATCCCCTAACACAATTAAATAGATGGGAATTATTAAATACCTTGCATAAGTTATATTTATATTCATATTCTCACATATTTGTATGTCTCTGACAAGCAACAATAGAGGTTTTCTGTTTAACATGAGTCTTTAGTGTTTCATATTATTGATTTTTGGCAAATTGCAATGTAGTCCGATTTGACACACAACAAAAAAAGTTTTACCCAGTTTTTAACCCAATAGGAGGGTTTTAACACGTATTCTCCAATTTAGTTATGTCAAGAATTTCTTAATAGGAAGAAGTAATAACAGTGGTCTTGAGTTTGTTAACAATGACATCCAGAGCATTCTTGGCATATTGTTTTTAGTGGTATGCTGAATATGAAGAATGCTTTTTGATATGATAATGGATTTGAAATGTCTTGCTTTTTATGTGTTTCTCCCTCAGTCAAGGTAAAGGAAGGATTGAATCCCATCTTGAGACTGTGAACTTTTTAGAGGACATGAACAGCATTCTGCAGAGCAAGTTCACAGTTGGCTCAATGGAAGAGTGCATGAACTCAGCCGGTACGCAACATTAACACCAAATTCTCCATAACAGGAACACATATATGCACATTCTTTACAACCGCACACACCAGCCACATTACTCATTTAGTGTCTCTTCACCTAAGTTACCTTAGTTCCCCTGGTGCTCTTCTTATTCTTCTGCTAAACTCCAGACTCCATTCAAACGTTGTTTTTAGGATAATTTCAGCCTTGGGGTGAAGTATTATATGATTTGTAATTATGGCTGTTGATCAATTAAAAAAATATTAAAGTATAGTTTCACATTCTTCAAATTAATGAAGCAAACACCTAAAAAAATATTTGACATTTGGCATTTTTATTTCATATTTTAATGGCCATATCACTGATACCAACACTGCTATATAGAAATTGAAAAACAATAAATTAATAAATACGTGTATTTGCATGTAAATATTTATATTCATGTAATTTATATTATATATAAATATATTTAATATATTAACAACATTTTTTACTTAAATATATACATGAATGTGTGTGTTTGTGTTCTTATATATACATAGTAAATATACAGCTGAATAAAACAAAAATTGTGTCCGTCTTCATTTCATATGGTAAAGCAACAAAATTATAAATAAAATCATATAAATAAAATTGATTATTTTAAAAGAAGTAAATCTTTTCTGTACCCACTGTATGTATGTATGTATGTATGTATGTATGTATGTATATTCTTAAATATCTGGGGGGGAGGGTAATTGTAATTAAATGAGTAATTGAAGGTATTTTGCATAATAGCCTAAACTGAAATTTATCTGATTGTTTTTGTTTTCATTTAGCAGTTACAAATAAATGTAAAATATTCTCTTCTGTTGTACAGTAAATGAACTTATTTACTGTACATCACTGTACATTAGCCAAAGGATGTGTTGAAAAGACATTAACAAAGCTACTACAGGAATTGAAAAAATGGATGCTGTGTTAATTGCGTTAATATTTAATATATACATATTAAACCGCCATTATTAATTAACATGTTATTTTTCCCAGATCTATTTTAAAGAAATTTAAGATGAAAGTTTTAAGCGAGATTTGGATTAAAGTGAGATAATGTCATTGTTACGACAGCATTATACAGTTAACACGCTGTGTTAAGATTAATCTTTCTTGTCATTAATTGGTATTGGTGTTTTCTCTTATCTGTTTAACTATATAAACACTGAAAGAATAGTAATGCACATATGTGTTTATTCTGTCACATTTTGTAACTGTAATGCAGATTTCATTTTGCACAGAATCCAAAAATGTAATCAGTTGAAGCACTGATATTTCCGTCAAGAAATACAAATCTAGTTCAGTTCTGTCATTCATCTGGTGAAGTTTAGTTTAGTTTAACAAATTCATTATTCATTCATGCTCAGAGGAAGCCAAATAAACAAAATGAGCCTCATGTCAATTTCATATACCGCTTTCATGGTGCTGGTTTTGTGCAATCCAAGATTTTTGGACATTATCTAATACATAAACTGTCACACCTTCACCGCACACAGAGAGAATGTGAGAATCTGCGTCACCCTGTATTTTTGTGTGGTTTACTGTTAAAAGTGCTCTTTGATGCTGTAGACTGCTCCAGAGGGAGACTTTTACATCCTTAACCAAGCTGCACATCTGCTCAACATCTGCTGTCTTTATTGAAATCATTCTTCAGCCTGTGACTCACCTCATTGTTGCCTGGTTACAGGGGTTAGAGAATCATCGTTTGATTTGGACGAGGATAGGGAGTGGACTACTTGGTTTTTAACTGACTTTTGTCACCTATCGCATCATGTGACAAGTGTCCAGGGGAGTTTTCCAACACTAGACCTGTTTTAATATTGTTACACATCCCAGCTGTTCTGCATCAAAACTTTGAATGCTCTCATTCTTTAACTTTAACAGTCCATGATTGAATCAGTCGTATTCAGGCCAACTGAATCATGACACACTAAAGGAATAGTTCAACCAAACATTCTGTCATCATTCTGTCATCAGTTTATATATATATATTACTGTATTATGTTATTGTAATGAGGTTCAGGTTTTTACCAATATGCTCATTCCCACTGTCAGATATAATAATAATAATTATATTTTTTTAAGAGGCAATATTGCACAACTATAACTGTTTGGGCTTAGAACTAAATATCTTGATTCCATAAATTATGAAAAGAGACCATTTGAATCTAACTCCAAACAGAAAAAAGCATGAATAATCTAGAATGAACAAATATCACTTAATACATCAATACCAAAATAAACATTTGCCTGAAAATATTTGTCATATTCTCTAATTTCTTCAGAACTTATTCGCTTGATTGAGTGGAGTGAAGGTATTTGAGCAGAGTTTCAGTCTGTGTGGTCTTGTTTCATAACTGACTTATTTTCTTATTTAGAGAGGATCGAGGGTTGTTTCTGGTTTATTATTTCCTTTATAAAGATGGGAAAGCAGTTTTGTTGTTTATAAATCTTAAAGGATGTTATAGATGTTTTGGTTTGAACTGAATAGGTTAAAATTCACCGCTTCGTAGTCTTGGTCAGTAGGTTTGAATTTTGCATAGATTATCTGTTCATGCTGTTACTATAGCATGAATGCACATTAATTCATCCCTCAGTGGACCTAGAGTTTGGGTTACCTCTGTGTCATGAGTTGAAGAAATACATCCAAACCTCGGCCATCTGAAACACAAGATCTCTTGTACTTTAGTCACAGTCTCCACCCAGATACCTAATCCATGATTACATCTGTGTGCACCAGACCTCTGCAGGACAGATCTATTCCAGCAATAAATCTGATATCTGTTCAGTATTTGTTTAATTTTATTATTTAGTGGCCCTTTTTTGCCCTTTCCACATAACAGAGGAAACTGTGTTTGCCAACTGCAGTCCATTACACTTAATTCAGTTTGTTTTAACAGTCAAGTTTAAACAAAATATCTTAGTTAATATTTTGCATCATCTGTCCATCTTTTTAATATCATTATATCATTTGATTTTGTGTTCTCAGTGCCTTTGGCAGTGTATAAGTGGCTGGTGTGTTTCTTACTGGATAAGAGCCAAAGGAAGCTGTTTCATGAGAAATCTTCTGGACTGGGAGACTTTGAGGTACAGAACAACTGCCAAGTATGTTTTAGTCCTGATTTTAATAGCATGAGACTTTAAAATGTCATTAGATTAGATTAGATTCAACTTTATTGTCATTCTGCAGAGTACAAGTACAGAGCTAATGAAATGCAGTTATTATCTAACCAGAAGTGCAAGAATATAGTGTTTAAAATAGAGAAAAGTGCAGAGTAAGTGAAGCTATGATTTACAGCATGTACATTGGCGTTGCTATATACAGTATTTTGCAGAGTATGTACAGAATATAAATAGGAGTCCAATGTAGGGTTATACTGTCACGGTTCATGAATTCACTGGTTTCTTCATGTCCCGTGTATTTGTTGTTCTATGTGTGAGTGGGCGTGACCGCTCGTTAATACTGATCAGCACGCCAGCAGATCTCATTCACCGCACCAGCTGCTGCCAATTCACTCACCTACAAAAACTCACCGCACTCTCATCTCTTTGTCAGATCGTTGTTTTGGTGTCCACAGTGTTCGTCGTGTACTATTCCAGTCCTGTTCTGGTTCCCAGTTCCTGTTCACTGTCCTTGTGGTATTCGTCGTCTCGTCTGGATGTTCACCATCACCTGTCTGCACCAGCACGCTGACCATCTAGTCCCTGCACCACCAGCCCACCCGAGCTCCAGTACTTCTCTGTGTCTTATTCTACTCATAATAAAAAGTTTACTTGCATTTTTGCTTCCGCCTCTTGTATCATGACAGAACGATCTGACCAGACGATGGAAGCAGCAAGCGGATCCTCTTCTCCTCTGGAGGAATTTTTCAAGGCCAGCATTTCACGGATGGATGCCCAGGAGAGGAACATGACTGAGTCGGGTCGGGCTATTCAAGCTCTTGTGGTGCAGGTGTCTGAGCTCACCCAGCAATTGCAACATCTACGAGCTTCCACTGCGCCACCCACACCGGCCGCTCCTCCTGGACTTCCACAGAGCACTTCCCAGTCAGAGCCCCGCCTCCCGGTCCCCGAGTTATACACCGGCGAGCCTAATTATTGCAGAGCATTCCTAACACGCTGTTCGATGCATTTCTCTCTGCAGCCCAGGATCTTTGCCACTGAACAAAGAAAAGTGGCATTCGTACTCATGCTACTGACTGGGAGGGCAGCACTATGGGGGACGGCAGTGTGGGAGAACCAAGATCCATGCTGTGCCTCGTTCCAGACACTCGCCACCGAAATGAGAAGGGTGTTTGACTACTTGTTCGCGGGAAGAGAAGCGGCAAGGATCCTCGCGGACCTCAAACAAGGCGGAAGATCTGTATCGGACTACGCTATCGAGTTCCGGACTTTGGCGGCAGAGTGTCAGTGGAACGAGGAGGCGCAGTGGGACATGTTCCTGCATGGGTTGGCTGACCGCGTCCTGAGAGAAATCTACGCTCTGGACTTACCTACCACACTCAATGGATTGATTGAACTGGCACTTCGTGTGGATTCCCGACTTTCTCGAGTAGAACGTCTTGGATTACCCACTCGATTCTCTGGATTAGCTGAGAGCACGCGATCCAGCGGCGGGGATGCGGTCAGTCCCGTCTACGATCACGAGCCCATGCAGGTCAGGCGAGCTCGGCTTTCCCGGGAGGAAAAGGAGAGGCGGAGATCCCAGGGCCTTTGCCTCTACTGCGGCACGGCAGGACATTTAGCTTACAACTGCCGGGTAAAAGAAGAAGACCTCATCAACATCTACGCTCCTCCCGGTAAGACTAAGATGGTCAGCCAACACTCACAGCTGTCAAGCACTTCTGGACTCCGGGGCAGAAGGTAACTTCATGGACTACACATTTGCACTCAAGATTCAGATTCCCCTGTTACCTCTCACCCGCACCATTTCTGTTCACGCCCTTAACGGCCAAGCCCTACCTGACATTTCATTTACCACTGGACCCATTTCACTCATCGTATCTGGCAACCACACTGAGACTACCTCTTTCTACATTCTGGACTCCCCCATCGCACCCATTGTTTTAGGACACCCTTGGCTCATCAGACACAACCCAAGAATTGACTGGCAGCAGAGATCAGTGTTGGAGTGGAGTAGTAAATGTCATGAGTCCTGTCTTGTGTCTGCCTGTTCTTCTGTTTCTGTTTCTGCGTTTCAGGAGAAAGCAGTGGATTTGTCAAACGTGCCTACGAAGTATCAGGACCTGAGGGAAGTGTTCAGTAAGTCTCGAGCTGCTTCTCTCCCTCCACATCGTCCCTATGACTGTGCCATAGAGTTACTGCCAGGTACGTCTCCGCCTAAGGGAAGTTATATTCACTTTCTGCTCCAGAAAGAGAGGCTATGGAGAAATATATTTCTGATACTCTAGCAGCAGGGTTCATTCGCCCTTCCTCTTCTCCAGCAGGGGCGGGTTCTTTTTTGTGGGGAAGAAGGACGGATCTCTGCGACCTTGTATTGACTACCGGGGGTTGAACAGCATTACGGTAAAGAATAATTATCCTTTGCCGCTGATGTCTTCAGCCTTCGAGAGGTTGCAGAGAGCGTCGATCTACACTAAATTGGACTTACGTAATGCTTATCATTTGGTCCGCATCAGGAAGGGAGATGAATGGAAGACTGCTTTTAACACCCCCAGAGGGCACTTTGAATACTTGGTCATGCCCTTCGGCTTGTCCAACTCCGCAGCAGTCTTCCAGGCACTCGTCAATGACGTGCTGCGAGATATGGTCGATCAGTTTATATATGTCTACCTGGATGATATATTGATTTTTTCTTCTTCTCTCCAGGAGCACGTGCAGCACGTTCGACGAGTGCTTCAGAGGCTGCTAGAGAATGGGCTTTTTGTTAAGGCGGAGAAATGCGCTTTTCATGCACAGTCTGTCCCTTTCTTAGGGTACATCGTGTCATCTGAGGGAATGCGTATGGATCCTGAGAAGGTTAAGGCTGTGGTGGATTGGCCAAGTCCAGATTCCCATAAGGCCCTACAGAGTTTTCTTGGGTTCGCCAATTTCTACCGGCGGTTCTTTCGCAATTTCAGCCAACTAGCCTTGCCTCTGACCACCTTGACCTCCCCCAGAACGACGTTCAGGTGGTCAGCACTTTTTTTCGGACGTTTTGACTTTACTCTCTCGTACCGCCCGGGCTCCAAGAACATCAAGCCTGATTCATTATCACGCATTTTTGACCGTTCCGATCGCACGTCTACTCCCGAGTGCATTTTTCCGGAGACCCTAATTATCTCCACACTCTCATGGGAGGTCGAATCGAAGGTCAAGACGGCCTTACAAGGGGTAATGCCCCCGGTCGACTGTCCACCGAACCATTTATTTGTGCCAGAGGGATTACGGTCCGACTTTATTCAGTGGGGGCATTGTTCCAATGTGGCTTGCCATCCAGGAGTCAGTCGCACTACATCTTTAGTCAAGCAACGATTTTGGTGGCCACGTATGGCTCGCGACGTTCACAGTTTTGTTTTGGCTTGCTCAGTTTGTGCCACTGGTAAGACTTCCAATCGACCCCCAGATGTGCTCCTTCAACCGCTGCCGATCCCTTCGAGACCCTGGTCCCACATCGCACTAGATTTTGTCACCGCCCTTCCACCCTTGCAGGGTAACACGGTAGTTTTTACCGTGGTGGACCGGTTCTCCAAGGCGGTCCATTTCATTCCCTTGCCCAAATTACCCTCAGCCAAGGAGACAGCGTTAACATTTGTTAACCACGTCTTTCGGTTACATTGCCTCCCGACGGACGTGGTTTCCGACAGAGGACCTCAATTTGTGTCCAAATTTTGGCAAGAGTTTTGTAGATTACTGGGCGCAACTGTTAGTCTGTCCTCAGGGTTTCATGCACAGAGCAATGGCCAAACTGAGAGAGCCAACCAGGATTTAGAGAGAACGTTGCGATGTCTGGTTTCCAAGAATCCTTCCTCTTGGAGTCAACAACTGTCAATGGTGGAGTACGCCCACAATTCGTTACCAGTATCATCCACGGGCCTATCTCCGTTTGAGTGTAGTCTAGGTTACCAGCCACCAATTTTTCCTAGTCTGGAATCTGAAGTCGCGGTTCCCTCCGCTCACGCCTTCATCCAGAGGTGTCATCGCACTTGGACTAGAGCCCGCGAGACTCTACTCCAAGCGGGAGCGCGCACCAAGGCTAAAGCCGATCGCCACCGGTCTAGGCCTCCCGTATACGTCGTTGGTCAAAAAGTGTGCCTTTCTACCAAGAACATTCCTCTCCGTTCCGTCTCTAATAGACTTGCTCCCAAATTTATCGGCCCGTTCACTGTCACCAAGATCATTAGCCTGGTGACAGTCCGCCTCAAACTCCCTCCAGTGTACAGGACGATTCATTCCGCCTTCCATGTTTCCAAAATATAGCCTGTGTTTCATTCCCATATAAATCCGCCAGTCCCGGTTACACCCCGCCGCGACTCGTAGAAGGGGAACCTACATATTCGGTTAATCGTATTCTGGACTCAAGGCGGAGGGAACGTGGATTCCAGTACTTGGTGGACTAGGAGGGTTATGGTCCAGAGGAGAGAAGTTGGGTTCCTGCTAGAGACATCCTGGATCACTCCCTTATTGATGATTACAATCGACAGGTAAGGAACGCCAGGAGGCGTTCTTAGGAGAGGGGGTACTGTCATGGTTCATGAATTCACTGGTTTCTTCGTGTCCCGTGTATTTGTTGTTCTATGTGTGAGTGGGCGTGACCGCTCGTTACTACTGATCAGCACGCCAGCAGATCTCATTCACCGCAATGTAAAGTACTGTGACCAGTGCAGTAAGAGAGAGAGTGTAGGTTAGATTGGTGGTGTGGAGTTCAGAAGGGTCATGGCCTCGGAGAAGAAGCTCTTCCTGAGCCTACTAGTGTGAGAG
This sequence comes from Carassius carassius, assembly GCF_963082965.1. Lineage (NCBI taxonomy): Eukaryota > Metazoa > Chordata > Actinopteri > Cypriniformes > Cyprinidae > Carassius > Carassius carassius. The sequence goes on along the minus strand of NC_081756.1, from coordinate 35,095,511 downwards.
CGTATGCTCCTGTAAAGTGTGACGGATGGAAGGAGGGTAAAAAGTCCATGGTTCGGGTGTGAGGAATACTTGATGATGTTCCTAGCCTTGCCCAGGCAGTGTTGTGATACATTTTCTCAGAGGTAGTTAACGGGGTTCCGGTGATCAGGATCAGGATCAGGATCAGTTGAGATGCACACTGAGATGCAGTTTGTGAGTATGCTCTCAATGATACAGTGGTAGAATTCCACAAGGACTGGGACTCAGGTGAACTTTCTTAAGGCTCTATAAGAAGTAAAGACACTGCTGTGCCTTTTTGACCTGGGTGTAGGAACCAGTGAGGTCATCAGAGATGAGAATGCCAAGGAACTGGATCTATGTTTACAGGCAGCACAGCGGGAGGTGAAGTACTGTATGCTATAGGTTTGTAAAGCACATTACCCAGCTACCTTATACCTCACACTGAGACTGTTTACATGCATCAGCTCATGATTATGCTTGATAGCCTCATGGAAACTTATCTTTTTACATGTCATAAATGGTTCAATCAAAACACACACACATTTTTACAGGTGTTTTATCCATATTTTGAATATTGCATTGTGTGGTGTTTTAGGTTGAAGGTAATGTCTGTAAATGTTTCCAAAAAATGAACTTGTAATTTTCTGCCAGATCATTTTTTTTTGTATATATACTGTAGTACTGTTCAAAAGATTGGGCTTCATTATATTTTATGTCTGTAAAAGAAGTCTCTTATGCTAACCTGTGTTTATTTGATACAAAATATACTGTGAAAATAGTATTATTGTGAAATATTATGACAATTTAAAAATGAATATATTTTAATATACAAACCCGATTCCAAAAAAAGTTGGGACACTGTACAAATTGTGAGTAAAAAAAGGAATGGAATAATTGACAAATCTCATACACTTATATTTTATTCAGAATAGAATATAGATAACATATCAAATGTTGAAAGTGAGACATTTTGAAATGTCATGCCAAATATTGGCTCATTTTGGATTTCATGAGAGCAACACATTCCAAAAATGTTGGGACAGGTAGCAATAAGAGAGCGGAAAAGTTAAATGTACATATAAGGAACAGCTGGAGGACCAATTTGCAACTTATTAGGTAAATTGGCAACATTATTGGGTATAAAAGGAGCCTCTTAGTGTGACAGTGTCTCTCAGAAGTCAAGATGGGCAGAGGATCACCAATTCCCCCAATGCTGCGGCGAAAAATAGTGGAGCAATATCAGAAAGGAGTTTGAAGTTATCATCATCTACAATTTATAATATCATCCAAAGGTTCAGAGAATCTTGAACAATCTCTGTGCGTTAAGGCTCAAGGCCGGAAAACCATACTGGATGCCCGTGATCTTCGGGCCCTTAGATGGCACTGCATCACATCCAGGAATGCTACTTTAATGGAAATCACAACATGGGCTCAGGAATACTTCCAGAAAACATTGTCGGTGAACACAATCCACCGTGCCATTCAGCATTGCCGGCTAAAACGCCATAAGTCAAAAAAGAAGCCATATCTAAACATGATCCAGAAGCGTAGGTGTTTTCTCTGGGCCAAGGCTCATTTAAAATTGACTGTGGCAAAGTGGAAAACTGTTCTGTGGTCAGACGAATCAAAATTTAAAGTTCTTTTGGGAAAACTGGGACGCCGTGTCATCCAGACTAAAGAGGACAAGGACAACTGAAGTTGTTATCGGCGCTCAGTTCAGAAGCCTGCATCTCTGATGGTATGGGGTTGCATGAGTGTGTGTGGCATGGGCAGCTTACACATCTGGAAAGGCACCATCATTTTCGAACATGACAATGCCAGACAAAATACTGCAACAATTACAACATCATGGCTGCGTAGACGAAGGATCCGGGAACTGAAATGGCCAGCCTGCAGTCCAGATCTTTCACCCATAGAAAACATTTGGCGCATCATAAAGAGGAAGATGTAACAAAGACGACCTAAGGCAGTTGAGCAACTAGAAGCCTGTATTAGACAAGAATGGGACAACATTCCTATTCCTAAACTTGAGCAACTTGTCTCCTCAGTCCCCAGACATTTGCAGACTCTTATAAAAAGAAGAGGGGATGCCACACAGTGGTAAACATGGCCTTGTCCCAACTTTTTTTTAGATGTGTTGATGCCATGAAATTTAAAATCAACTTATTTTTCCCTTAGATTATACATTTTCTCAGTTTAAACATTTGATTGTCATCTATGTTGTATACTGAATAAAATATTGAATTGTGAAACTTCCACATCATTGCATTCTGTTTTTATTCACAATTTGTTCAGTGTCCCTTTTTTGGAATCGGGTTTGTACTAATATTCTCTATTCTGTTTGAATATATTTTAAAATGTAGTTCATTCCTGTTATGCCAAAGGTAAATATTTAGCAGTCATTATGCCAGTTTTTAGTGTCACATGACATGATTTTTATTTTTTTATTTTTACTAACCCAAAACTTTTAAACAGTAGGCTATATTTTTTTCTCTCTTTTTCTTACCATTAACAATTATCACTCTGTTACAGGCCTTCTGTCTGTTAATTCAATATACACATTTCTGTTATTGTTATTGTTCTGTTATTCTACAGTGTTAGTCTACTGTACTGTATATAGGCCAGTCATCTCTCAGTCAAAAGCTGGGCCAATTTACCTGAATTCACCCCAGACAACCATAAAGACTTTCTTAAAGACTTTTGACTAAAAGTTTAAGTTAATATATATAGATATACAGTATATTCCAAAATCATGTTTCACCATGTAGATGTTACTGTTGTTATTCATGAGTGCATAGAATGTTGTTTTTGTTAATGTTTTAGTATCAGGCTGAAATGTGGAGATGATGTCGTGCACCCTGGGCTTCCCGTTAATACCTTCTGCACAGTGACGTTCCGTTTATGACTTATATCTAATATAAAACAGACCTCTGGTTGCTCAGACATGTCTTAAAGATTGAACAGACACTTGGCTCAGACATATCCCTTACTTAATATCTATTCCACTGAGCTAGGAATCTACATCACACTGGGCATTTCAAAGAACCGCTGTCTGACCTTCACATCTTGAAGGAGTTAAATCCTTTATCATAACCATATTAGGTTCATGTAGACCCTTTATATGTGCTCTGTAGGGTCAGAATCACATGCAGGATGTGTGAAAGCTGCTCAAATCACGTTTCTGATGATATGAAAGTACCACGGTTGGACCAAATCTGACCGCAACACAGTAATGAAACACACCAGTTACACCACATATACATCCAGTGACCTAGAAAATTATTTGCAAACAAACATTTACCTTTAAAAAAAAAAAGATAGTGTGTGTGAATATTGTTCTTTCCTTTCAAATAAATTCCATTTGGTTTTGGTATTTTGTCTATTGCCATGACACACTTTTTAAAAATGTGGCTTAAATGTTCAAGTGCTCACTTTGGGTGTGTATGTATGTATGTGTTATGAGGGTCTAGTCCAGCCAAAAATAAGCAGTCACTTTAAAGTCATATGACATAATGAGTGGAGCTTGGACACTCTCCAGTAAGCGCCTCTACCTTGAGATGTGAGAGTGTGTTTAACTAGAGTTTAACTGGAGACATGAACAAGAATAAGGGGGACAAAATGTGATCGAGCAGGTTACAGTATGTGACAGTGATTAGACTGTCTTAAAGCCTGCAGTGAGGACAAGAGAAAAAATGAATAAAACAGACCTATCACACATAATACTGACCCAGCAACCACCAAACACAGAGAATCACTGTCTAGCAACCAGACACAAACACAAGCACATCGCTAATGTCTTAAAGGTTTTTTTATTTTGTTTATTTTGCTCTTTAAGTTTTTCCCCCCTCTATAAACATCCTAATTGGTGTCTCGTCTGTGTGTCATGACTGTCATTGTACTGTCATGACCTGGCTTGTGATTATGTGGGTCAAACTGTCTTCATTTGCTCCTTGATTCCATAAACACTCTTGAAAGATATAGTATATGTTTGAGTTTGTGTCCTTGGATACACTTTTTCCTGTAACTTATCTCTCTCTCTCTGGAGGTGTATTATTGTCAGTCATTGGCTATATTGAGCACACAGTGCTGCAGTGTTTCCATGATCTGATTCAGAATGAACAGACTCCAGCTGCTCTCAGATCAGTGCAGGGCCGTCTCAGTTTTCTCTATGGCCTGTGGACCCTCACCTACCACATGGCCATCCGTCTCAAGGTAAACCACTGTTCTCTGCGCTACTGTCTGCTGGTACTGGCTATGTGACACAAATTATGTGTTACGGCTTGAATACACTACACGATTTTTGCCCTCATTTTCATTTTTGACAATTTTACACAAGTTGGCAAAAGTCAGAGCCAAGTGTTTAGTCTTTTCAAAACACTTCCAATTTTAAATGCCATGTAGCCTTTAGATACACTAGCTTGATAATAATACGCAATAACGTTTGTTTAGCAGCAAATCAGCGTATTATAATGATTTCTAAAGGATGAAATGACACTGAAGACTGTATTAATGGCTGCTGAAAGTGTATTCACAGGAACAAATTGCAATTTATATTCAAATAGAAACCGGTTATTTTGAAATAATATAACACAACGTTACTGTTTTTACTAAAATAAATGTTGCCTTGATGAGCATAAAAAAAATGTTAACACTTTACAGTAAGGCCCCATTGGTTCACATTAGTTAATGCAATAACTAACATTAGCAATGAGCAATACATTTGTTACAATACTTATTATTTATTAACATTAGGTAATAAAAATACAACTGCTTACATCTACGTCCATTCAATAATACTGGCAGAAAACAACATTTGGTTTAAATAATGGATCAGTAAAGTTGACATTAACATTAACAAAGAATGTGTTTCTTTCACAAGTATTTTTCAATGGAACCTTATTATAAATTGTTACGAAATATCAGTTAATCAGCTCATAGTCCACTTCAGACATTCTACTGACTGTATCTTCTCTTACTATAAGTTATGTTCTGCTAACTATAAATTGCAACTACATGTCAGTTAACTGTCATTAGAGTATTAGACTGTAAAGTTAGGATTAGGGATAGCAGAATCAGTTGACCTGCATATCTATAGCATAGCTTTTTGATGTTTTTTTGGAGTTTCATTATGGACTGTTTGTTTTTAGGAAGATATTTTTATGGTTGACTGCCGTTTGACTTCATCCAGTACAGCCGTTCTCACTCAGTGTGGGCAGGTTAGTGTTGTTTTAGCAGTAGTTCAGTTACAGACACCCTCACTTATAAGTGCATGATGATGCAAACATCAGGAAGGTACCCTCTCATTTTCTCTGTGTGGCTGAAAGATGATGCTGTGGCTCTGGTTGATGTGACTGCTGCCCCTGACTTCATCCTGAACTCGCCCATCGGCAAAACAGATGGTGAGGTAATAGAACGCACATGAGGAAGAGGCCTCGCCAGTCCTCCACTGTGACTGTCGAATCACTTTTGTAGAACAAATGTCTCAGAGAGCTGCAGAAGTGATCATCTTATTTACAGTGACCCCGAAAAAGCATTTTCTTACCCATTTTTTCAGTGACTTTTAACTGTTTTTTTTTTTTATCGATGATCTGTATAAATCAGTTCCTTTGAGTTCACACAGGCATCATCCTAGTAACCAAGGGTGTTTAACTTTTGTGTTTGTGTGTGTGTGTGTGTGTGTGTGTTTTCATGTGTATTTAAACAGTTCTTTTAAATTGCAATATTTGTAATAATTGTATTCATTTTTCCAAATAAATACAGCTTTGGAGATCTTGAGACTTCTTTCAAAAACATTAAAGTTGTAATTATTCCAATATTTTGAGCAGTGATATATGTGTGTGTGTGTGTGTGTGTGTGTGTGTGTGTGTGTGTCTGTGTGTCAACATTTAAAGACTTTTTAAGGCCAATGTTATGACTGTATTTATGCAGGTGTACGTCATTTTTTAATCATATTTTTTCAGAAGCACTGTTCACATATTCAGGGAAGTTTTATGAGAAAAATACATCATTATACCTCCAAATGATACAAGTTGTTTACAGATTTGAAAATATAAATAAGCTTTTATCTTAACATAATTATCTTTTTTCTGCTAGTCCAATTAATAAGTTGGCCTTTGAGACTGACAGCTAATGATGATGCAATATTTACTGGAAAATTTTACAGCTTAATGTGTCACTTAAGAGGGATAATCTCAATATCAATATATCACCACCAAATATTAGAACTTTGAGTGGTGCTTTTATTTCCTCTTTTCACAAAACAACAAGAAACAACCAGACAAGTTAATAAAAACAAATTAATTACCAGCAAAAAAAAATCTAGAGGGTTTTTCCAATATACTGCCCTTAAAATCCCTTCACAAACATGATTCTGACTAGACATTATGGTTACTTACTCATTCCTCCTGTCATATTCTCTCAGCACTTGTTTGGCAGGCCATACATTTCTGAGGTTAAGAATAAAACTGATTGAAACACTAGACAGAGCAATGGAGTCACACACACGCAAACACACACACACACACACACACACACATACACATGCCCCACTGACACAGACCTTTATACTGTTTCCCCTGCTGAGTAAAACACTCCATGTTTACAGTTAGGAAGATGTTTACTGGAAATTAGCTCTTACTTTGGCATTCAGTTCTTTTTCTGACTCATCTGAGGTTCTGATAAAAAGGATTTTTATTTTATGGTCTTATTTAAATTTACATTTAAATTACATTTATTCATTTAGCAGACACTTTTATCCAAAGCGACTTGAGGACAAATGAGGACAGTGGAAACAATCAAAAACAGCAAAAAGAGTAATGGTATATAAGTGCTATAACAAGTCTCAGTTAGCTTAGCACAGTACACATAGCAAGGGCTTTTAAATAATATAATAAATAAAAATAAAACAGAATAGAAAAAGAATAGAGCAAGCTAGTGTTAGAGGTCTTATATACAGTACAGACCAAAAGTTTGGAAACATTACTTTAATGTTTTTGAAAGAAGTTTCTTTTGCGCATCAAGCCTGCATTTATTTGATCAAAAATACAGAAAAAAATGTAATATTGTGATATATTATTACAATTTAAAATAATTGTTTTTAAATGTATTATACTTTAAATTATCATTTATTTCTGTGATGCAAAGCTGAATTTTTAGGATCATTATCACATGATCCTTTAGAGATCATTCTAATATGATGATTCATTATCAAAGTTGGAAACAGTTCTGCTGCTTAATATTTTTAGGATACTTTGATGAATAAAAAAAAGTAAAAAAAAAAAAAAGAAGCTATGTTTTTAAAATATAAATATTTTGTAACAACAATATACACTGCTGGTCAGTAATTTGGGGTCAGTAATTTTTTTTCTTTCTTTTTTTTAAATAAAATCAATACTTTTATTCAGCAAGGATGTGTTAAATTGATCAAAAGTGATAGTAATGAAAATATGTTATTAGAATATATATTATTAGATTTTATTTTTAATAAATGCAGTTCTTTTTAACCTTTTATTCATCAAATATATTAGACAGCAGAACTGTTTCCAACACTCATAATAAATCAGAATATTAGAATGATTTCTAAATGATCATGTGATAGACTGGATGTTACATGTGACACTGAAGGCTGGAGTAATGATGCTGAAAATTCAGATTTGCATCACAGGAATAATTTTTTTTTAAAGTATATTCAAATAGAAAACTATTATTTTAAGTTGAAATAATATTTCACAATATTACTGTTTTTTCTGTATATATATTATATATATATAATTGCATAATAAATGAAAATAAAATAGAATACAAAAAGATTAGAAAGGTAGTTAGATTTTTTTAAGAATAGAATTAGAATAGTGAGTGGTAAAGTTAGAGGGTCAAATAAAGATGGAAGAGATGGGTTTTAAGCCAATTCTTGAAGACGAGTAAGAACTCAGCTGCTCGTATTGAGTTGGGGAGGTCATTCCACTAGGAGGGAACATTTCATTTAAAAGTCCGTAAAAGTGACTTTGTGCTTCTTTGGGATGGCACAATCAAGCAACGTTTACTTGCAGAACGCTTCTAGAGGGCACATGAGTCTGAAGTAATAAATTTAGGTAAATGGGTGCAGAGCCAGTGGTAGTTATGTAGGCAAACATCAATGCCTTGAATTTTATGCGAGCAGCTGTTCTGGATTAATTGTAAAGGTTTGATAGAACTGGCTGGAAGACCTGGAAGACCTGCCAAGAGGGCATTGCAATAGTCCAGCTTGGACAGAACAAGAGCTTGAACAAGGAGTTGCTGAAAGCATGTGCATGTGCTGAAAGAAAGGGTCTGATCTTCTTGATGTTGAATAAAGCAAATCTGCAGGATCGGACAGTTTTAGCAATGTGGTCTGAGAAAGTCAGCTGATCATCAATCATAACTCCAAGGCTTCTGGCTGTTTTTGAAGGAGTTATGGTTGATGTGCCTAACTTGATGGTGAAATTGTGATGAAACAATGGCCTTGCTGGAATCACAAGCAGTTCTGTCTTGGCAATGTTGAGTTGAAGGTGATGGTCCATCTTCCAGCAAGAAATGTCTGTTAGACAAGCTGAGATGCGAATAGCTACCGTCGGATCATCAGGATGGAATGAAAGGTAGAGTGGAGTGTCATCAGCATAGCAGTCGTATGAAAAGCCATGTTTCTGAATGACAGAACCTAATCATGCCATGTAGACAGAGAAGAGGAGTGGTCCAAGAACTAAGCCCTGAGGCACCGTAGCAGTTAGATGTTGTGACTTGGACACCTCACCTCTCCAAGATACTTTGAAGGACCTATCTGATATGTAAGACTCAAACCACTGAAGTGTGGTTCCTGAGATGCCCTTTGCCAGTAGGTTTGATAGGAGGATCTGGTGGTTAACCGTGTCAAAAGCAGCGGACAGATCAAGGAGGATTAGTACTGAAGATTTGGATTCTCCTCTTGCCAGTCTTAGGGCTTCAACAACTGAGAGCAAGGCAGTCTCAGTTGAATGTCCACTTCTGAAGCCAGATTCAAGTGTTTTTGCAATGAAAGGAAGAAGGGAAACTGGTCTGTAGTTCTCTAAAAGAGATGGGTTGAGGGTGGGTTTCTTAAGTAGTGGAGTTATACGAGCCTGTTTAAATGATGAGGGAAAAACACCAGTGTGGAGGGATGTGTTAATGATGTGAGTGAGTGCAGGTACAACTGCAGGAGAAATGGCTTGAAGGAGAAGAGATGGAATAGGATCAAGTGGGCAAGTAGTAGGCTGATTAGAAACGATGAGTTTGGAGACTTCTGCCTCAGAGAGTGAAGAGAAGGATGTAAATGAGTGTATGTTTGCTGGTGATATGAGCTTGACTGATTGTGGTGTGGAAAATTGTGCACTGATGTTTTTAATTTTGTTAATAAAAACATGGCAAAGTCGTCAGCTATTAGAGATGAAGCAGGAGGGGGAGGAGGAGGACAAAGAAGTGAGGAAAATATTTTAAAAAGCATGCGAGAGTTAGATAAATTGTTAATTTTGTTTTGGTAGTATGTCATTTTAGCAGTGGAGACATTAGCAGAGAAGGAAGAGGAGTGACTGATACACATTAAGGTCAGTAGTATTTTTGGATTTGCGCCACACCCTTTCAGCAGCTCTAAGCTTAGAACAGTGTTCGTGTAGAATATTTGTTGGTTTCTGCGGGTCTTAAAAAGTCTTAATTCACCCTTCCACAACTTAAGGCCTGAAAAAGCCTTAAATCAGAGCAGAAATTATTTTATTCATAATGTCATGTTAAATGTTAGATGTTGCATGCTTTGCAAAAAAAAAAAAAAAAAACTATTTTTTAAGAGGTGTTACTGATAGTAAGTCACATGACCTTATATTGGTCCAGCAATGCAAGAGTGTTTTTGTAATTAGGGACTTTGTGTTTCTGTACCTCTCATAAACCTGTGGTCTACAGTTATGCAGGGTAAGAACGTCTTGGAAAGGCCACCTTGGTGGGCTGAGTTTTGTTTTGACAAACCAGCACTTGGATATCTCCGAGCCATACTGTAACACATAACATACACTGTAACATACATACATGTCACGCTGGAAAACTTTTGAGAAGCAGGATCATTGCAAACTTTCATCTGTTTGTCCTGAAAGCCAAGACGCTTTATGATCATGTTATAATACAGTCATATGGTTGTCGTCGATAAATTCGGTTTATTGAAAGATCGTAACGTGGAATGTTGAAATATTTTGGGCACAAACTCTTGTATGGAAAGGGGGTCGTGTTCCGGGCCCTTGGAATGAGTAGTGAGTCTCTCTCTGCTGCCTCCCTGAGTCTTCGCGCTGCCTTTTTTCTGTCTGATCCTCTCAGTCCAACAGCTGTCAGCAGTTTCCAGACTGATTGGGCTGGGAACCCCCTCTGCATCACACCTCAACAGGGTACAGCCATGTCTGCCAGCCTTTCTCTCAGCAGTTCTGCATCAGCTCCCTGTAACATTCAGATTTCCTTTCAAATGCCTCTTCATACCCCTCTTCCCATGTTACTGTAAGCGTAACCAGGATGATCTTCTTTCCTGTGTAAGAGAAAAGGATTGCGTCTGGTCTCAAGGTAGTGTGGACGAAGTCAGGAAAGTCTTTTCTTTAGGTCAACCCTAAGCTCCCATGCTTGGGCAGACTGCAGAGTGGTTGCACTGATCTTACTGGACCCTGATAGCTTTGAACCCTCCTGTACAAAAGCTATTGAAAGAGGCGCCTTGATATAATTTTGACATTTCCGGGTTCTCTCCTGCTCCAAAGTATCAGCAAGGACTGTTGTGACTTTGTCATGGTGCTATCTGTATCTGCCCTGAGCAAGCGCTGTGCTGCAACCTGTCAAGACATGGGCCATTGTTCCTTTCTGCCCACAGTGCTTGCACAGTGGGTCATCTCTCAGCCCCCATCTGTGGAGGTTCACAGGGGAAGGAAGTGTGTCATAAATGGCCCTCAGTAAAAAAGATATTCGGTATGGCTCCAGCCTCCAGAGATCATTGAATGAAACTTTCCGCTTGGGGAGATCCCACCGAGTCCAGGCACCCTGGGATCCAAGTTCCACTGCCTTTGCCCTTCTTCGCTCATCCTCTAGATCCCTTACTTCTGCCTGGATCATCATGGCTTTTCTTTCCACCGAGTTGGCTTTCCCCCACATATGAAAGTAGGACATACCTAGACCTTGCCGTCCTACACAGGGTACTCCAGTGATGTCTTTGAGCTTTAAATTCCCTTCAGCTAGGGCTAGCGAAGCAGTGGCATCCCACTTTCGTCCTGACCTTGTTCTTATTCCTACTTCACTGATTTTCCTATCTCTGGATTCTCTGAAGATCGTGGCCACCCTACATTTGGCTATTTGGCTATTTTATCTTCCTCAACCAAGGAAGAGAAGGGTAGCTGAAGTTGCCCTGATCTGAAGTATAGTCCAACTGATGTAAAACTAGGTGGAATTCCAAGCCACTTTCTGAGGTGTGTGTTGATCTTATGCTCTACCCCTTCCACTGCAGTGAGTGGGACATCATACACAGTCAGCAGCCACATCAGTCTGGAAAGCAGGCCATGTTGATACAGCCATGTGTAACGCGTGTCTAAGGAATTGGCAATAATTTAATAAATAAATTGCTGTTAGTGCAGATAGAATTGAATTGATCAAAAGATTTAGAGATTGTAAAGGAGGTGGCGGGTTGTGGTGAGAAACAACAGACAGTCACAAAGTTGGATTTGAACTTGGAATGTAATTGTTCCCTTTTTTATATAAAGTAGAAATAATAAACAAAATAAAATAAAGTAAATTACAATGTTATTCAAACAATATACAATAAAGATCAACTATGAAAACTTCCCTTGAGTGCACTCTTCTTTTACCCCAAAGACCCATGGACTGGTCAAATATCAGAGATAAAAATAAAATAAAAATGAATACAAGGAATAACTTTTCTCTCAAAATATCACATCTGTCCTGATAGGGACTTCAATGTCAATCAAGTGGTTTATGGGTAACCATATACCATTAATAGTTCAATGTTCTGTAAAGTACTGATCAGTTTCTTTTCCCATTCTCTTTTTGGTCAATTCCCTCAAGGGAGGGAACTTAATTCTTTAGATTTGGATCGTCTTGCTCTCATAAATCAAGGCTGATAATTGAAAGAAAGGCTATTGTCCTCTTCTTTATGATGTGTCTTCCTTTTTCCTCTGTAGCAGATTTGGGTGGCTCGCCATAAAATGTGAAGTTTTACAATATGTTACAGAAGATCACAGGAGGGTCACAAATCCGTAGAAAATAATGAAAAAAAAAGAAGGGAAAAAACCTGGCCTGATCACAGACCAGAACATTAATTTACTGAATTCAAGAGTAATTTCACATGAAAGATAAAAACAAATCAAGATAAACAATTAAACATACAATTACAAACACTTTTCAATATATACACTCATTTACCTCTGTATCAATATTTTTTTTTTCTCTTACACAGGCACTTCTCTATCACAGGCACATGACCAACAATGGCGTCGATGAACTGCAATGAACATTAATGCGGTTCACTGACTGCTTAGACTGAAATGATGAAACTAAACAGTAACTTGTACAAATACAATTTTTATATTCTATAGATTAAAAATATTATTTCTTCAAATTAGATTGCGAAGATCAGATCACATCTTTTCTTCTCTGTAAGGCTCATCTCTTCTCATTGCGCATGCTCGTCAACACAATGGGCGCGCAACGACAGAGAGCTCTCATTGGTCAATAACTAACCTTTTAAATAGCATAATTTGTTTTTTAATTGTTCTTTAATAACTTCTACACCTTTTTTTTTAAATTTTATTTATTTTAGAAATAATTTTATTACAGAAATATGCTATTACTAATCTGTGAATAAATTAAATAATTCCCTTCAATTGCACTTCATCTAACCAGGGTTACACATGCTTTGAATTTCCCTGTAAGTCCGGATGTTTCTATTTTCTTCAGCCACAGCTCTGCTTGCTTTTCAGTGGTGCGGACATTGTTGTGGTCCTTTAGTGACTCATCGTACCACTTCCCCAAATACTTGATAGGGTTATCTTTAATGGAGGGGATGGTCTCACCTTGTATGACCAGGTTGTACTTGAAGGTGATGTTGCCCTTCCTGATTACCAAGCTTCTTGATTTCTTTGGCTTGAATGTCATTCTGGCCCATGTCTTCGAAATTCGCTAAGACCCACTGGGCCTGGACAAGGGAAGACGTTGTGATTGTAAGGTCGTCCATGTAACCTCTAAGAGCGAAATGAAATCCTTTGTGTTAAAGCGAAGCTGGATTCCCCCCAGGTAGGTGCTGATCATTGCCCTGATATGATCTGGGATGTGGTAGTGTCGTAGAGCTGTCCAGATTAGATCATGAGAGATGGTTCCGAAGCCATTGGTCAGGTCCAGCCAGACTACGGTCAAGTCCCCTTTCCTCATCCTGGCCTCATGTATCATCTGGCTGAGGACTCCTGTGTGTTCCAGGCACCCTGCAAAGCCTGAGATTCCTCCCTTTTGGATCGAGGTGTTAATATATCCATTACCGATCATGTATGTTGACATTCTCTTTGCCACCACTGAGAAGATCTTACACTCCGTGCTGAGCAAAGAGAATTGAATTGGCCAATACGCACTGAGCCTTCCTTTTTAGGAACAAAGCAGCCTTCTGCCAGCTAGATGGAAGAGACCCTTTCTTACAGACCCTTTTAAGCAGCTTCTAGATGCGGTGGAAGAAACTTGGACATTTCTTGTACACCCTGTAGGGTGTACCTCTGGGGCTGACGCAGCTCTTGCTTTTTTTTTTTTACAACCTCCTGGACTGAACATAATGGAGGGGTGGTCAGCTGTGCCAAATTCTGGATTTTCATTCAGTTCAAGGCCACTGTACGGATCACTGTGTGTCTCTTTGAGAAATGCCTCCACCTCTTCCTTGGGGCTACTCAGGCACCCAGATCTTGCTTCTCCCAGTAAGGATCTGGTGAAGTTATAGGGATCTTTTGTAAACTGAGCCCTCTTTTTCTCTCTCTGCTTTCTCAATTTAATTTTCTCGTTCCTTCAACCCTTTTAAGCCTTTTGAGGCACTCTCGAATGCTACTTGTGATTTCCTTGATCCCTTCTTTTTCCTCAGCACTACTCACTTTGCATATCTTGTTTAGTTCTTCATCTCCTTCGTAAAAGATTTTGAATTTTCCTCTCTCTTCTGTTTGTTTGCTTCATTGCCTTGATGTTTTCTTTCCTTTCTACTGTACCAAAACATTCCTGTGCTAGATTGTACGTGATTTATGGGAGCGTGTTTATTTTCCGCTCAATAGTGCCCGTTGTTGTGACTTCGAGGATTTGGTACAGATCCTGATCAAGAGTGGCCCATGACTTTATGTCTGACATTTTTGGTCACTTGATCCTCTCCTTTATGGGTCCAGACTGGGGTGGTCTATCTGGTGAAGTGTTCCTTGTTAGTGCAAAAAAAACTGAGGTGCTAAGAAATCTCCAACACTGTGGGGTGCTTCCTGGTTGGGGTTTTCCGACGTCTCACCACATACTAGATTTGTGCGCTGCACCTGCGCCTCCTCTCTCCCACACTCCGCCCCTTAAGTTTTTGCAGATTTTACCGCAGGAGCACTTCACCTCTGGTACTAAAAAAGTATTTGGATTTTACCATGGTTTTCCATATAAACCATGGTATGTATCATTTGATATAAATATAATAATTCACTACTATGCTATATATGATGCTCCCTTGTGTATAGAAATATAGAAAAATTGAACTTGTTTTTGTCTCAAACAAGCATGTTTAGAAGTGATTTTTGTGTGAAACCAACGGTTACATTTAAGGAACTGTAATTATGTGATTACTAGCTGCATAGATTATTATTATTGCAGAACACACCCAGTGTAACACATCTTTGTTTCATTTATTTTTTATGGCAAGTCTTTATTTACCCAGCTTGTAGACAGCAAGGTCCATTCTGAGTTAAACCACTTGAGTGTGTTGACACAGCACTTCAGTCACAACAGCCTGCTAATATAAATCAACCAAATGTTTCTATTTATCTATTGAAAGACTCAATTCTGATTTCCTGCATGGCCGCATGTGGTTCAGCGTGAATGCTGTTCTTCAGCACAAATAACATAAATAACTTTAAATGTTATATACTGTCTGTTTGTGGTTTTTATAGCCAGATTTAAGGGCAAATTAAATTAGCTTGTAGGAAGAGAAATGTGAAAATATATTTCACATCTGAGGAAAGCAATTTTCCTCTGTTAAAGATTGTTAAAGATTGTTAAAGATTAAAGTTAAAGATTGTTATGACATGGATTTTTATTATTATTTTAATAACTATCTTTGAGGTTAACATATAATGTTGTTATATGTAAAATTATTATTTTTAACCCTTATTCTAGCCCTCTGTCTGAAACGATCAGTTTTAGGGGTTATCTTACGTTAAGGTTTGTCAGTAAATGTCCACTGTTATGACTGACTAATGAAATTTCATGGAAGAAGTACCAATGCCACCTCAGTGTTGCACATAAGTGTTCTGAAATTATTATCCATATAAAACCTTCATTTACAGTCCTTGGTAGTACAGATGCTTAAACTAAGCTCATTAAAATGAATGTCTGATTTATTTCCCATTTGCCCTCTTGTCAGGAGCAGCTCTAGTGCATAGAATATGTCAGAAATTGAATAGGCATCTGTAAACTGTATCTAGGGTACTGATCACAATAGGTTCCGTTTGATTTTGATGCAGCGTACACTCGCATCTAATCTAAATGATATTAACAAACTGCAGAGCTGCGTGGTCAAATGTCACAGGAGTTTCAGGACAGCATTGCCAGACCAACTGTTTTAGACTGGAAGTTGGGATGGTGTGGAGATTATAGCGTCATTAAGGTTAGGTTTAATGGGGTGGTGTTAGGTATTTGTTATGGTGGAGCTTATAGTTATAGTGAAGAAGAAATTTCAAATGTCAAAGATCCCACAACATCAAAATGAGCTGTTTTTGGAACCTGGTAACCTAAATGCTAAGGAGAATGTTTTAAAGAGGTCATTGGATGCTACATGCTCTTTTACAAGTTATTTGAACTGAAATGTGTGTTGGTAGTGTGTGTACACAACTACCCTACAATGATAAAAATCCACCCAGATTTTTTTTTTTTTTTTAATCTTAAATAATTTCACCTTTCCCAAATCAGTCTGTGTGATGCCTGTCCTTTCCTAATAATGTGCTAATTAGCAAGATTCAGGATGAATGCAGCTAAAGTATACAGTCTCTCAGAGAGAGGCTCGGAAGAGAGGGGTGGCAGAGCTCAGCAGAGCTCATTTGCATTTAAAGGAAAATGGTACACAATGATTTGCTCTGGAAAGAGATGTTTTTGACAGGGTAAAAAGGATGTTGTTTTACACTACCATTGAGAATTTTTAACCAAATTATGTTACAGACTTTTCATTAAGACCCTAAAAAATCAAATCAACTTGTGGGCTATTTTAATGGTACAAAGACCTCTCTTGTCAAAAGATCAAGAATTTTTTTTCTTCTCACTTCATGACCCATTTAAATTGAATGGGACCTTCTGAAAAAAAAAAAAAAGAAGCAGGATGTGCAGTTAGAAACTTTTCTGGACATCTGCGCTATGACTGGTTTTCTATTTATAGAGTCCCTTATCTCAGAAAACATAAAATTGTAGGTTATTCTTGAAAAATTAGAGCAGACAGAGGTGGCAGCCATTTTGCATCTTAGCCAAGTCATTTTTTTTTTTTTCAAAATACAAGTTTAATACAAATGTGCTTCTAGCTTTTAGGTTTTTATACATATGATCATAACATATACGTTGTGTCTTCACAATCTCTTTAGCATAGTCAGTTGGTAAAGCTTTGAGCTTTCCTGTAACTCAAATATTAGAGCATGGTGCTACCAACACATCAAGGTAATGGGTTTTATTCCCTGGGAAAAGAAGAACTGACCAAATGTAAATATGTACTTTGAACGCAATGTGTCCCAAATGATGCACTTTTTACTTTAGTGTATGAATTTAGGTTATTTTGTTATAATCTAAGCCCTTCACTAAGTATGAAGAGCTGCAGTAGTTTATTGCATAAAATGCAAAAGATTGCATTCTTTTTTCAGTTAAATATGTGCATCATCTGAGTATTTGGAGTGCACATTTTTGTTGTTTTTTTTCAGTGTGAACACACAAAATGGCCTAAAATAGAATAGAATAGAGCATATGCACACAAAGTTAGACACGCCTTATGATAAAGTATATTAAATATTTAGAGGTAATGTCATCATAAGATTTTTTGAACGCATAGATCTTGATTGTGTTTCTCATTGACAGACCTACTTCAGTGAATAAGCTTAAGCTATAATATCATCCTACGCTGCTTGAAATGTGTAGCCTTGTGTCATGTCTAAATTTTGTGATCCATGGGTCCTGACCAGACAGTGAGAACTGGAGAAAAAGTTATGTGTACTGGAAAGTTCTGAAGGGTATTCTGGATATGTGGATTTCCAACCCAAACGCAGACTAATCATAAATCATTAGACCTGACAGTGTCAGTTAACTTGCCACTTTTACATAATCAAACTCAAATAACTTATGTTAGTTTCAACTGATTGCTCTGTTAAAATTCAGCATTTATCATCCACCAATCTGAGAGTGATTCTTTTCTGAGAAGGTTTTATTTCATAGGTTCAACATTCATAGATCCGGCTCAAGATAACCAACAAAATATATGAGCATATTTGAAGACATGGTAATCAGGACATATGTTATGCTGTAGACATTTTAGAAAAACAGGAACATGAGCATATACAGACTGATAAACAGATTACATGAACAGAAGATGTCTCACTCTGATTTCTGCATATAAAAAGCACACATTTCATTGAACAAGATGACCATAAAAATGTAATTCTTCATGACAGTCATTCTGCACACATTATATAAAATATATATATATATATATATATATATATATATATATATAAATCCTTGCACAGCAATTGATTCTTGCCCCTGGTGCCACAATTAAGTTTCAGCAATGAATGTTGAGAGATTTATAAAGAAGAGAATCCATATACTGTACATACATACAGTATATATATATGTGTGTGTTCCTCATTATTATTATTGTTATTTATGAGGTGGTTCTGTGTATTTGTAAATATATATACATGTATAAGCTTTTCCCATTTACATTTCATTGTAGACTCATTGTGGACTTAGTATAAAATATCACCAGCTTTTGTCTTTTTCTACAAAATACAGTACTGCAAATTTTCAAATTTGCAATGAAATAAATCATTATCCGCTTCAGACCTGCTTCGAAGAGAGTGTGCTGTTATGAAATGCCTTTTATATAAAATCCCTTTGGCAGATTTGACATAACCGAGACTGCAAAAACTCAAGGTTAGATTCCTCTGTAAAAGAGGTCCCTGTTTTGTAGCAGGATGCACTGTAAGACATCCCTTTGGCCATGATAAAATGAATGTCTTCAGTGAAAGTTTGATGGTATCACTGCATGAGGATGTCAGGCTCAATGTTGAAGAGCAGGTCGTCGTTGCCTCTGCGCACCTCCAGCAGCAGAGTCGTGTCTTGGTTGAGCGCTTCCTTCAGGTCGCTGGAGCTCATCAGAGGCTCTCCATTTAACTTAACGATGATGTCACCATCTCTGATGCCCCCTCTGAAACACATTTGGAGAAATTATACAATACATTTGTCAGTTCTGTGCTTGAATTTGTAAGGGACAATGTATACAGCTAAACATAAAATAAATCCTGACAGGTGATCAGGACACAGACACAGAGATGAGCAAGATAGATAAATAAATGATATTTTTTTCCTGAATAATATCTTAGAGCCTCTGCTTAGAAGAAAATAATCCATTACATGTACAAAACAATCAACAAGTCCATTTGCTGTGGTAATTTCTATTACAGTTGATAGCTGAGACACATGCAAGATGGCGCCAGTTGCATTTGTGCATAACAAGAATGAGTCCATGGTGTGATAAGAGTGAAAAAATGCCAATGACAACAGCTAAGAGAAAAAACTCATCCGATCACATGATGATGCACCTGATCAACCAGACTCAGTGAAGGATGTAAAACATATAACTAAGTGGCTGTTCACACAGAATGTGCTATTGCATTGAAAAACATTAAACACAGGCAGTGAAAAAAAAAGCAAGGTTAAGAGATGCAAGTTGAACTTTTAACATGACACGCTGCAAAATATACGAGTAACTCTCTATATTTTATTTAGCAATTTTCTTATTTTATATTATTTCTGAACATATAGGATATGTTTAATGTTGTAACTTTTCCGAAACAATATTTAACAAAGAGAATTTTACTTGAATCCTGTCATAATTAATTTTTTTTGTTTTTTAGAAGCACAGCCACAACTGAAAGACTAAAGTTCATCTGGTGTGACTGATGCTTACTTCTGAGCAGGGGAGTGAGGAACCACCTCATGGACGTAGATCCCGCTGCTGACATCAGGGAAGTCGGGATTCTGCTGCCTCAGCTCTTCCACGAGTCTGGAGGAGACACAAACAGAATGCTTCACATACACACAATGACTAAAGAGGACAGCTGTGTTCATTTACATGTGTTGTGTTTTAGGGCTGCACGATGTGTCGTTTAAGCGTCGATATCGCGATGTACGAATCCACGATAGTCACATTGCAGGATGTGCTATGTAGGCTGTGGTAGTTGATCCGTTATTCATTAACTGTACGGACCAGCTGCTCCCCGGCCCTTGACGAATGTGATTCGCGGAGAGCGCGAGAGAAAGAGCGCGCGAGAGAGAGCGCCAGAGAGAGAGAGAGAGCACACGCGAGAGAGAGAGCGCGCGAGATAAAGAGAGCATGACAGAGAGAGAGACAGAGGGAGAGAGAGCGCTTCAAACAACACGAGCTTGCTCTCTCTCCCTCGCGCATATTAATCAATTGACACGATGGTGTCGATGTTTAAATCATTTAAAATGAGAATGTAAATCTGCTCACCCCATTTTTGTTTGTAAGAAAAAATTAGATCAGATTTCATATCGCAATATATATCGCAGAAAAATAAAATATCGCAATGTCATTTTTTCCCAATATCATGCAGCCCTATTGTGTATAGTCATCTGAAGTGAAGGACACTCACGCTTCTGTGATGGTGAACATTCGGATTCCAATGAAACGCGTCTTAACTGCTCTTGTCTCTGAAACAATATGTAAATGTGTTACATTTAATACTGCCATAATTACTCTTAAAAAATAAAACATACTTTTAATATTAGATGATTCACACTCTGATCTCTTTTACAAATTCCCTTGTACAAAAACTGTACCCATGTACCTTTGTTTTGCTTTCCCAATGAATCATTTAAGAAGCGAGTTATCCTGTCTGAAGGAATGGCAAAGGAGATTCCTGCAGCTACTTTCAGGGTGTTGATTCCTATTACCTCTCCGTCCTTATTGAAGACACATTACGAAGAAATGTTAAATACAGTATCAGTATTTCTGAGTATTAAAAGGACACCTAAAAATTTAAATGCTGTTATTTTCATTGTATTGTACCCATGTTCCAAACATGTATGTCTTTCCTTCTTGGGTGAATGTTCAAGGAGCAGACAGACATTCAATATTCAAATGATGCAGACATTTTTCCAAGTGAATCATTCCATTAAGTCTAATGTATGGTGGTCGAGAGAGCTCAACGCGCTGCAATTTAAGAAAACACATGTAAATTGAAAAAACACCAGCAAATAAAGAAAACTTCTTTATCAGTTTGACAACACAATTGTTGCAAATCCTCACAACACATGCAAATTAACAAACGCTGCAAATCCTCACAACACATGCAAATTAACAAACGCTGCAAATAGCACTGACCACAATGGAAAAGTTTCAAGGAGACCCCAAAAAGTGTCGGACCCGGTTGGGATTTGCTTATTATGCAGTGGCTACTGGTCAGTAGAGTTGTTGATGAACTGAAAGGTGAGTTTTTTTTTTTAGCATGATTCCTTTAGCTTTTGGATATTATTAGCCTAAATAAGTACATTTACAGTACACAATTAATTGTGAAACGTTACTTTATAAGATGGCTAACTTTAATATCCTCAACTAAATATAAATTCAAGGTTAATGAAAATAAATTTCCAGTGGTTCATTAATTGTTTCTTAATTTGCATGTGTTGTGAGGATTTGCAGCGCGTTTCTTAATTTGCATGTGTTGTGAGGATTTGCAGCACGTTTTTTAATTTGCATGTGTTGTGAGGATTTGCAGCACTTTTCTAAATTTGCATGTGTTGTAAGGATCTGCAGCGCGTTTCGTTATTTGAATGTGTTGTAAGGAGTTGTAGTTTTTCTTAATTTGCATGTGTTGTGAGGATTTGCAGCGCGTTTCTTAATTTGCATGTGTTGTGAGGATTTGCAGCCGTTTCATCATTTGCATTTGTAAGGATTTGCAGTGCGTTTCGTTATTTGCATGTGTTGTGAGGACTTGCAGTGTTTCTTAATTTGCATGTGTTGTGAGGATTTGCAGTGCGTTTCGTTATTTGCATGTGTTGTGAGGATTTGCAGTGTGTTTCGTTATTTGCATGTGTTGGGAGGATTTGCAACACTTGTGTTGTCAAACTGATGAAGATGTTTTTCTTCATTTGCTGGTGTTTTTTCAATTAGCATGTGTTTTCTTAAAGGGTTAGTTCACTCAAAAATCAAAATTATGACTCGTGAACGAGTCAATCTTTTGTTCGTTAACTTGCTCGACTCGGTGTTCATCTTCAGTTCTCTCTTCACAGCAGTTCAGTCAGTGTACTGTTTGAGTAAATAAATTACTCCGGGATATTGGTTTGTTTTAACTCAGAGGGAGTGTCAGCCACATTAAAAAAGTTAACAGCTTAAGTCATTTGTGGATTACTGGTTATTGGAGACGCGAACCGTTTCAAACGATTCAGTTCGATTTGGTGAACTGGTTCAAAAAGATCCAGTTACATCGAATGATTCGTTCACGAACCGGATATCATACACTGCAGTGAACGCGCTCACAACAGACCCGGAAGAGAAGTCAATGCTGAATAAAGTCGTAGTTTTTGCTATTTTTGGACCAAAATGTATTTCCGATGCTTCAAAAAATTCTAACTGACCCTCTGATGTCACATGGAGTACTTTGATGATGTTTTTTTTAATCTTTCTGGACATGTACAGTATACCATACACACAGTTTCAATGGAGGGACTGAGAGCTCTCAGACTAAATCTAAAATATCTTAAACTGTGTTCCGAAGATGAACGGAGGTCTCAGGGGTTTGGAACGACATGACGGTGAGTTATTAATGTCATAATTTAGATTTTGGGTGAACTAACCCTTTAATTTGCAGCGTGTTGAGCTCTCTCGGCCACCGTACTAATTTCAAAGAAAACTGACACACATCACTTGTATGAAGTAATTACCAAATTAACGAGTGGTCCACCTGAGTTCCCATACTGAGAAAAGAAAAAAAAAGTTAATTATTGGTACCCTCAATCAATTTTATACGTTTTCTATATGGGATTAGATTTATGCCAAAAGTACTGAACATAAATGTTGAAGCATTGAACAAAAAATATAAATCCAAAACTTTAAATGAAGTACAAATCTCAGACTTCAAACAGCATCCATTCTAAAATTTAACAGGAACCATTCATCAGAATTGCATGTGAAATAATAATTAATGATAATTATTGGTGCTCAAACTATTTTACATGCCTTATCTAAATGGGATTAGATTTGTAACAAAAGTACTGAACATAAATTTTCATAATATTTTTCTGTTGGCCAATGCACTTTGGGGCCAATTAAAAGTTTTGTTCAGTTTTTTTGGTAACTTGCTCATCATGCAGTGTCCAGTGTTGGGCAGTAATGAATTACTTATTAATTTAGTAATCTAACATGTTATAATTTTCAAAATAGTAATTAAGAGTATAATTACAAGCCGAGGTCTCTATACGTTACAGCCATGTTACATTGCTGACAGAATGCAGTGTTTTATAATATAGAATGTAAAAAAGGATGTAGCATACGCACTGTCAAGTCAAGTGCCAGTGGATTAGAGACCTTCTCTCGCGAGACATGATGCAACAGAGTGCAGCACGTGGGACAAGACTTGATAGACGAGTGCAGAGACTCGTGTGTGCGGGATGCGGGAGAATAAAATGATTCACGGGAATCCAGTAAAATAGAAATATCTAAACATAAAATGTCTAGAACAAATAAATTGTTATTCATATATTGCACAAAAGCAACACGAACTAATATAAAATATAAACATCATCAGGCGCAAGTTTATGCAGAGTTTCTATTTAGGATATAACACGTGTTTGCAGCATTGAGCAATGCAGTGATGAAATTTGCATGTTCACGTTTCCTTTCATTGTAACACACAAATTGGAGACATTATGTAATATTATGCATATATTTATTGTGTTATAACAGAGATTTGTGAGATTGCATGAACTGAGAGATGTCTTTTAAAGATTATAAATGCAGCGCTCTTTGATTGCATTCTGCCAAACCATGCATGCAGCAGCCGCTTGCTTTAGTTAAAAATAACAGTGTTCTGTGAATGTTGACGCTTTAATAACAAATCTTAACGGGAGCGTGTATGCTGGGATTTCATAAATTTCATAGAGGAAAAGTAATGTAACTAGTAATGTAACTAATTACTTTTTAAATAAAGTAATCAGAACAGTAATGTGATTGCTTTTAAAAGGAGAAATCAGTCATCAGTAATTTGATTACATTTTCAGAGTAACTTGCCTAACACTGGCAGTGTCAGTGGCCCATGAGCTTATCTTCTCTATTGACAGCAAAAACCCAATCACAATGCGCCATTGACAGAGCAGTGAAGTATATAAATATCGCTTCACCCCTCCCCACTTCTTCTCCCTCTCTCCAAATGAACAGACCAAAGCGCAAAGTGAAGGACACTGCGTTTGACGTCACTTCCTGTTTGTTGTTGGCGGCTGTACTGCGTTTGAGCTCCGTCACTATATTCTTTTCATTGACTATTTTTAACTCAAAAAACAATTGTATACATCATCGTTTCCGTTTATATAACGTGTGAATATATCCTCTATTGTATTCTACAACAAAAACAATCAGAGCGCCTCGCTATCACTAGTTTTATTTTGATCTCCCGGGTCCGCTATTAGCTTTTAGCCCGTTAGCATCAGCGGCGTGGTTGCAGCTAACTGCGCTAACATTGCTAATACTCTATTCACACACATTACCACTGCTGTACTCACTGTTACTTGCTTTAATGGCGGATGAATGTCTCCACTCTGTGCAGCTCGAGCTCGAGGCCGTGGGAAAGCAGATTCGCGACCTGGAGGTGAGGCAGGCCCAGCTGAGAGAGCGGAGAACCGCGCTGGAATCATCCCGGGCTGACGCTCACAAGTCCGGGGTAAGTATACAGCGATCTGTTAACAGTCCCACCACGTCTACTCCGTGTGTTTCTCTGCACAGGCCCGGTGCACCCAGGACGCGATCTTCCCAGATGTCCTTCACTGCGACGCCGGGACACCACGGACCCTGGGTGCATCCACAGCGGAGGACGCGAGCCGGGTCCCGGGCGACGACTTCTCCCCCTCCTGCCTTCGACATCTCCATCCGGAACCGCTTCGCTCCCCTCCGCGAGACAGGACGCGACGCTGTGATCATCGGAGACTCCATCGTCCGACACGTAAGTGCTACGTTAGCCGAAGGTAAAGTGCACACTCATTGTTTGCCTGGTGCTCGTGTTCTCGATGTTTCTGCGCAGATACCCGCGATCCTGAAGGTCGACGAGAGCCCCAGAGCGGTCGTGCTTCACGCCGGGGTTAACGACACCACGCTGCGGCAGACGGAGACGCTGAAGAGGGACTTCAGCAGCCTGATCGAGACGGTTCGCAGCACGACGCCCGCGGCGACGATCGTCGTGTCAGGACCACTGCCCACGTATCGACGAGGACACGAAAGGTTCAGTAGACTTTTTGCTTTAAATGAATGGTTGTTGTCATGGTGTAAAGAACAGAAACTGCTATTTGTTAATAACTGGAATCTTTTCTGGGAGCGTCCTAGGCTGTTTCGCGCTGATGGATTACACCCCAGCAGAATCGGAGCGGAGCTGCTCTCTGACAACATCTCCAGGACACTTCGCTCCATGTGACTAGTAAGACAATTCTCTAATAACTATTATGATGAGTTTTGTTCCACCCGCTTAAATGATAAAAGTACTTGTGCTGTAAAAACTATTAAGACTGTGTCTGTTCCCCGGATAGTGAGGTCAAAATGTAATGAAGGATCTAGAAAAAATCTTATCGTAATTAAACCAGAAAAATGTAAAGTAAATGAACAAAAACAATTTTTAAAGTTTGGGCTCATAAATATTAGATCACTCACACCCAAAGCAGTTATTGTAAATGAAATGATCACAGAAAATAGTTTTGATGTACTCTGCTTGACTGAAACCTGGCTAAAACCAAATGATTATTTTGGTCTAAATGAGTCTACTCCACCAAACTACTGTTATAAGCATGAGCCCCGTCAGAATGGTCGTGGCGGAGGTGTTGTAACAATATATAGTGATATTCTCAATGTTACCCAGAAAACAGGATACAGGTTTAACTCTTTTGAAATACTTCTGCTAAATGTTACACTGTCAGACATGCAAAAGAAATCTAATGTATCTCTTGCTCTGGCTACTGTGTATAGACCACCAGGGCCGTATACAGAATTCCTAAAAGAATTTGCAGATTTCCTCTCAGACCTTCTAGTTACAGTTGATAAGGCGCTAATCATGGGAGATTTTAATATTCACGTTGATAATGCAAATGATACATTAGGACTTGCGTTTACTGACCTAATAAACTCCTTTGGAGTCAAGCAAAATGTCACCGGGCCCACTCATCGTTTTAATCATACACTAGATCTAATTATATCGCATGGAATTGATCTTACTGCTATAGATATTGTACCCCAATGTGATGATATTACAGACCATTTCCTTGTATCGTGCATGCTGCGTATAACTGATATTAACTATATGTCTCAGCGTTACCGTCTGGGCAGAACTATTGTTCCAGCCACCAAAGACAGATTCGCAAATAACCTGCCTGATCTATCTCAACTGCTATTTGTACCCAAAAATACACATGAATTAGACGAAATTACTGACAACATGGGCACTATTTTCTCTAATACATTAGAAGCTGTTGCCCCCATCAAATTGAAAAAGGTTAGAGAAAAACGTACTGTGCCATGGTATAACAGTAATACTCACTCTCTCAAGAAAGTAACTCGTAGTCTTGAACGCAAATGGAGAAAAACTAACTTGGAAGTTTTTAAAATTGCATGGAAAAACAGTATGTCCAGCTATAGACAGGCTCTAAAAACTGCTAGGGCAGAGCATATCCACAAACTCATTGAAAATAACCAAAACAATCCAAGGTTTTTATTTAGCACAGTGGCTAAATTAACAAATTACCAGACGCCACCTGATTCAAATATTCCACCAACATTAAATAGTAATGACTTTATGAATTTCTTCACTGATAAAATAGATAACATTAGAAATACAATAGCGAATGTAGATTCTACAGCGTCTAACACTTCAGTTTCATCCATCGCACCCAAAGATAAACTGCAGTGCTTTACAAATATAGGACAGGAAGAGCTAAATAAACTTATCACTGTATCTAAACCAACAACATGTTTATTAGATCCTGTACCCACTAAATTACTAAAAGAGCTGTTACCTGTAGCCGAAGAACCGCTTCTCAATATCATTAACTCGTCGTTATCTTTAGGTCACGTCCCAAAACCATACAAGCTGGCGGTTATCAAGCCTCTTATTAAGAAACCAAAACTAGATCCTAGTGTACTGGCAAATTATAGGCCTATTTCAAATCTTCCATTTATGTCTAAAATTTTAGAAAAAGTTGTGTCTGCTCAATTGTGCACCTTCCTGC
The DNA here is from genome assembly GCF_963082965.1 of Carassius carassius. Taxonomy (NCBI): domain Eukaryota; kingdom Metazoa; phylum Chordata; class Actinopteri; order Cypriniformes; family Cyprinidae; genus Carassius; species Carassius carassius. The sequence goes on along the minus strand of NC_081756.1, from coordinate 35,068,547 downwards.
ATAAAAATGATCTGTATGAAGAATTTCAGTCAGGTTTTAGGCCCCACCATAGCACAGAAAATGCACTTGTTAAAATTACAAATGACCTGCTTCTTGCGTCAGATCAAGGCTGCATCTCATTTCTAGTCTTACTTGATCTTAGTGCTGCGTTCGACACCATAGATCATGACATACTCATAGATCGATTACAAAACTATACAGGTATTCAAGGGCAGGCTCTAAGATGGTTTAGATCCTACCTGTCCGATCGCTACCATTTTGTTTACTTAAATGGGGTGTCATCTCATTTATCATCAGTAAAATATGGAGTGCCACAAGGATCCGTCCTAGGTCCCCTTCTATTTTCAATATACATGTTGCCCCTTGGTAATATTATTAGAAAATACGGAATAAGCTTCCACTGTTATGCTGATGATACTCAGCTATATATTTCAACGAGACCAGATGAAACTTCCCAATTATCTAAGCTAACAGAGTGTGTTAAAAATGTAAAAGATTGGATGACTAAAAAATTTTCTCCAATTAAATTCGGATAAGACAGAGATATTAATTATTGGACCAAAAAACACCACACAGAATCTTGTAGATTACAATCTGCAACTAGACGGATGTACTGTTACTTCCTCTACAGTCAGAAATCTGGGTGTTATATTAGACAGCAATTTGTCTTTTGAAAATCATATTTCCAATGTTACAAAAACTGCATTCTTCCATCTTAGAAACATTGCCAAGCTACGAAACATGTTATCTGTTTCTGATGCAGAAAAGCTAGTTCATGCTTTCATGACCTCTAGACTAGACTATTGTAATGCACTTCTAGGTGGTTGTCCTGCTTCGTCAATAAACAAGCTACAGGTAGTCCAAAATGCAGCAGCTAGAGTCCTTACCAGGTCAAGAAAATATGATCATATTACCCCAATTTTACAGTCTCTGCACTGGCTACCTATTAAGTTCCGTATCTGTTACAAATTATCATTACTTACCTATAAGGCCCTAAATGGTTTAGCTCCTGCGTACCTAACTAGCCTTCTACCACGCTACAACCCATCACGCACCCTAAGGTCACAAAACGCTGGACTTTTGGTAGTTCCTAGGATAGCAAAGTCCACTAAAGGAGGTAGAGCTTTTTCACATTTGGCTCCCAAACTCTGGAATAGCCTTCCTGATAATGTTCGGGGTTCAGACACACTCTCTCTGTTTAAATCTAGATTAAAAACGCATCTCTTTCGCCAAGCATTCGAATAATGTATCTCTTAAATTGTGAGTGTAGTTGCATCTGCATTTTTATTCTTTAGCTTGGGTTAAACTAATTTTACTTTGTTGGATCAGCAGCTATGCTAATGATGTCTCTATCTTGTTTCTATGTTTTGCCACGGGATTTACATCCCGTGGTAACTAGGATTTACACAAGCTCCAGTCTGGATCCAGAACACCTGAGAAGAGATGATGCTGACCCTCAGAGGACCTCAGATGATGCTAACCTTGAATCAACAAACAGAACTAACAATTATTGCTACATGTGTGACTGCATCATATAATTACTATTAATTAATAATATTGATAGTTCATCATCTAGCTGACTACGTCTTGTATTATTATTATTATTTTTATTTTTCTAAAATCCTGTCAAACGTGCACAAACTACTAGCTACTACTAAATATTGTAGAAACATAATTTTCTGTAAAGTTGCTTTGTAACGATTTGTATTGTAAAAAGCGCTATACAAATAAACTTGAATTGAATTGAATTGAAAAAGTGGTGCTGAAAATCTCCAGTATAATAAGCTTAAAAATGTAGAGGCAGATGCACTGCAGTAGCCTCTTCTTCATCAGCAGTGACAAAGTTTGTGCAGCAACATAATCAAGTAAAAGAGGAGGTGAGGCAGGAAGTACAAGCTTGTTCTGTTGTCAATGATGATGGTCCTCAAAGGGACAGGCAGGAGGATGAGGAGATGAGGAAGGGTAGCTGAATCAGTAGGGAATAACAGTGACTTTCAGGGAGTTAAAAGGGAGGTAACCTGTCCTAATATGTGTGCGCCATAAAGATAATGACTGTTAATTACTCAGTCAGTGCAACAGAAGCTGTTTGGTGTTGTTTTTGTAGGTAGCCTACTGGCTATTTTCCTCTAACAGTCACAACTTTGATGGACTATTATAACACATTAACTGTGTCATGTTGCTTTGGCTAAACTCACAATGCCATGAGTGACTTCGGTGGTCATTCTTTAAGTCGTGTGGCTGTCTTTATGTCCAGTCTTAACTGTGTAAACATTAAGATAAATTATTCACCAATATTTGGATTTGAGATGATCCTGTATAATCTGAATATTTAATAGGTTATCAAATAAATTAGAACACCTCCATGCATTAAATGTTCATAGCAGTAATGTTCATACTAGTAATACTCATTACCAGTATGGTATTGTTTAAATTGTACAGATTTTAGCAAGACTTTTTCAGGTAAATACCTAAATAATGAATCTTCTCTCTCTCTCTTTGTCTAGTCAAGCCTTGTTAAAGAAGTAAAGGAGAGAGTGGAGAATCAGGGAGTACTGGGTGGTGTCCAACTAGACTAACTTAAACAGGTGTACACAGTAGTTATACAAGTCAAGTCACCTTTATTTATAGCGCTTTAAACAAAATACATTGCGTCAAAGCAACTGAACAACATTCATTAGGAAAGCAGTGTGTCAATAATGCAAAATTATAGTTAAAGGCAGTTCATCATTGAATTCAGTGATGTCATCTCTGTTCAGTTAAATAGTGTCTGTGCATTCATTTGCAATCAAGTCAAGAATATCGCTGTAGATGAAGTGACGCCAACTAAGCAAGCCAGAGGCGACAGCGGCAAGGAACCGAAACTCCATCGGTGACAGAATGGAGAAAAAAACTTTGGGAGAAACCAGGCTCAGTTGGGGGGCCAGTTCTCCTCTGACCAGACGAAACCAGTAGTTCAATTCCAGGCTGCCGCAAAGTCAGATTGTGCAGAAGAATCATCTGTTTCCTGTGGTCTTGTCCTGGTGGTCCTCTGAGACAAGGTCTTTACAGGGGATCTGTATCTGGGGCTCTAGTTGTCCTGGTCTCCGCTGTCTTTCAGGGCTGTAGAGGTCCTCTCTAGGTGCTGATCCACCATCTGGTCTGGATACATACTGGATCCGGGTGACTGCAGTGACCCTCTGATCTGGATACAGACTGGATCTGGTGGCTACGGTGACCTCGGAATAAGAGAGAAACAGACTAATATTAGCGTAGATGCCATTCTTCTAATGATGTAGCAAGTACATCAGGTGTTATGGGAAGTGTTCCCGGTTCCGGTTACCTAATTAATGCAGCCTAAAAAATCCTTTAACAGATTTGGATATTAAAAGCATATTAGTATGTTATGTGTAAGCCAGGTTAAAGAGATGGGTCTTTAATCTAGATTTAAACTGCAAGAGTGTGTCTGCCTCCCGAACAAGGTTAGGTAGGTTATTCCAGAGTTTAGGCGACAAATAGGAAAAGGATCTGCCGCCCGCAGTTGATTTTGATATTCTAGGTATTATCAAATTGCCTGAGTTTTGAGAACGTAGCGGACGTAGAGGATTATAATGTAAAAGGAGCTCATTCAAATGCTGAGGTGCTAAAGCATTCAGGGCTTTATAAGTAATAAGCAATATTTTAAAATCTATACGATGTTTGATAGGGAGCCAGTGCAATGTTGACAGGACCGGGCTGATATGGTCATACTTCCTGGTTCTAGCAAGAACTCTTGCTGCTGCATTTTGGACTAGCTGTAGTTTGTTTACTAAGCGTGCAGAGCAACCACCCAATAAAGCATTACAATAATCTAACCTTGAGGTCATAAATGCATGGATTAATATTTCTGCATTTGACATTGAGAGCATAGGCCGTAATTTAGATATATTTTTTATGAAAAAATGCAGTTTTACAAATGCTAGAAACGTGGCTTTCTAAGGAAAGATTGCGATCAAATAGCACACCTAAGTTCCTAACTGATGACGAAGAATTGACAGAGCAACCATTAAGTCTTAGACAGTGTTCTAGGTTATTACAAGCAGAGTTTTTAGGTCCTATAATTAACACCTCTGTTTTTTCAAAATTTAGCAGTAAGAAATTACTCGTCATCCAGCTTTTTATATCGACTATGCATTCCATTAGTTTTTTCAAATTGGTGTGTTTCACCGGCCCGCGAAGAAATATAGAGCTGAGTATCATCAGTATAACAGTGAAAGCTAACACCATGTTTCCTGATGATATCTCCCAAGGGTAACATATAAAGCGTGAAGAGTAGCGGCCCTAGTACTGAGCCTTGAGGTACTCCATACTGCACTTGTGATCGATATGATACATCTTCATTCACTGCTACGAACTGATGGCGGTCATATAAGTACGATTTAAACCATGCTAATGCACTTCCATTAATGCCAACAAAGTGTTCAAGTCTATGCAAAAGAATGTTGTGGTCAATTGTGTCAAACGCAGCACTAAGATCCAATAAAACTAATAGAGAGATACACCCACGATCAGATGATAAGAGCAGATCATTTGTAACTCTAAGGAGTGCAGTCTCAGTACTATGATACGGTCTAAATACTGACTGGAAATCCTCACATGTGTCATTTTTCTCTAAGAAGGGATATAATTGTGAGGATACCACCTTTTCTAGTATCTTGGACAGAAAAGGGAGATTCAAGATTGGTTTTTAATTAACTAGTTCTTTGGGGTCACGTTGTGGTTTTTTGATGAGAGGCTTAATAACAGCCAGTTTGAAGGTTTTGGGGACATATCCTAATGACAATGAGGAATTAATAATAGTCAGAAGAGGATCTGGATTCTGGAAGCACCTCTTTTAGGAGCTTAGATGGTATAGGGTCTAACATACATGTTGTTGGTTTAGATGATTTAACAAGTTTATACAATTCTTCCTCTCCTTTAGTAGAGAATGAGTGGAACTGTTCCTCAGGGGGTCTATAGTGCACTGTCTGATGCGATACTGTAGCTGATGGCTGAATGGTTGGAATTTTATCTCTAATAGTATCGATTTTAGAAGTAAAGTAGTTCAAGTCATTACTGCTGTGGTGTTGGGGAATGTCAACACTTGTTGAGGCTTTATTTTTTGTTAATTTAGCCACTGTATTGACTAAATACCTGGGGTTATGTTTGTTTTCTTCTAAATGAGAAGAAAAGTAATCGGATCTAGCAGTTTGAAATGCTTTTCTGTAGGATATGTTACTTTCCCGCCAAGCAATACGAAATACCTCTAGTTTTGTTTTCCTCCAGCTGCGCTCCATTTTTCGGGCTGCTCTCTTTAGGGTGTGAGCATGCTCATTATACCATGGTGTCATACTGGTTTCCTTAACCTTCCTTAAGCGTAAAGGAGCAACTGTATTTAAAGTGCTAGAAAAGAGAGAGTCCATAGTTTCTGTTACATCATCAAGTTGTTCTGAGGTTTTGGATATGCTAAGGAATTTGGATACATCAGGAAGATAACTTAAAAAAGCAGTCTTTTGTGGTAGAAGTGATGCTTCTTCCATACTTGTAACAAGAAGTAGAATTTACAATTTTGGCTATATGAAGTTTGCACAAAACTAAATAATGATCTGAGATATCATCATTTGGCTGCATAATTTCAACACTATCAACATCAATTTCATGTGACAGTATTAAATCTAGAGTATGATTTCAACAAAGAGTAGGTCCTGAAACGTGTTGTCTAACCCCAAGAGAGTTCAGAATGTCTATAAATGCTGATCCCAATGCATCTTTTTCATTATCAATACACACACATAAACACACACAATGTGTGCACTATGAATGATAGTGTATATATATGGGTGTTGACCGTAGGAGAGGAAGAATTGTATAATATTAGGAGAGGAAGAATTGTATAAACTTGTTAAATCATCTAAATCAACAACATGTATGCTAGACCTTATTCCATCTAAGCTCCTAAAAGAGGTGCTTCCAGAAGTCATAGATCCTCTTCTGACTATTATTAATTCCTCATTGTCATTAGGATATGTCCCAAAACCTTCAAACTGGCTGTCATTAAGCCTCTCATCAAAAAAACGCAACTTGACCCCAAAAAACTAGTTAATTATAGACCAATCTCAAATCATCCTTGTCTGTCCAAGATACTAGAAAAGGTAGTATCCTCACAATTATATTCCTTCTTAGAGAAAAATGGTATCTGTGAGGATTTCCAGTCAGGATTTAGACCGTATCATACTGAGACTGCTCTCCTTAGAGTTACAAATGACCTGCTCTTATCATCTGATCGTGGTTGTATTAGTGCTATTGGATCTTAGTGCTGTGTTCGACACTATTGACCACAAAATTCTTTTGCATAGACTAGAACACTTTGTTGGCATTAATGGAAGTGCATTAGCATGATTTAAATCGTACTTATATGACCGCCATCAATTCGTAGCTGTGAATGAAGAGGTATCCTATCGATCACAGGTGCAGTATGGAGTACCTCAAGGCTCAGTACTAGGGCCGCTACTCTTCACGCTTTTTTTCTTCCCGGCCCCGTGAAACACACCAATTTGAAAAGCTAATGGAATACGGTCTATGCTCTCAATGTCAAATGCAGAAATGTTAATCCATGCATTTATGACCTCAAGGTTAGATTATTTTAATGCTTTATTGGGTGGTTGTTCTGCACGCTTAGTAAACAAACTACAGCTAGTCCAAAATGCAGCTGCAAGAGTTCTTACTAGAACCAGGAAGTTTGACCATATTAGCCCGGTCCAGTCAACACTACACTGGCTCCTTACCAAACACTGTATAGATTGTAAAATATTGCTTATTACTTATAAAGCCCTGAATGGTTTAGCACCAAAGTATTTGAATGAGCTCTTGTTACATTATAATCCTCCACGTCCACTGCATTCTCAAAACTCAGGCAATTTGATAATACCTAGAATATCAAAATCAACTGCGGGCGGCAGATCCTTTTCCTATTTGGCGCCTAAACTCTGGAATAACCTACCTAACATTGTTCGGGAGGCAGACATACTCTTGAGGTTTAAATCTAGATTAAAGTCCCATCTCTTTAACCTGGCTTACACATAACACACTAATATGCTTCTAATATCCAAATCCGTTAAAGGATTTTTAGGCTGCATTAATTAGGCACAGTAAACCGGAAACCGGGAACACTTCCCATAACACCTGATGTACTTGCTACATCATTAGAAGAATGGCATCTACGCTAATATTAGTCGGTTTCTCTCTTATTCCGAGGTCACCGTAGCCACCAGATCCAGTCTGTATCCAGATCAGAGGGTCACTGCAGTCACCCGGATCCAGTACGTATCCAGACCAGATGGTGGATCAGCACCTAGAAAGGACATCTACAGCCCTGAAAGAGAGTGGAGACCGGGACAACTAGAGCCTCAGATACAGATCCCCTGTAAAGACCTTGTCTCAGAGGACCACCAGGACAAGACCACAGGAAACAGATGATTCTTCTGCACAATCTGACTTTGCTGCAGCCTGGAATTGAACTGCTGGTTTCGTCTGGTCAGGGGAGAACTGGCCCCCCAACTGAGCCTGGTTTTTTTCTCCATTCTGTCACCGATGGAGGTCTGGTTCCTTGCCGCTGTCGCCTCTGGCTTGCTTAGTTGGGGTCACTTCATTTACAGCGATATCATTGACTTGATTGCAAATGAATGCACAGACACTATTTAAACTGAACAGAGATGACATCACTGAATTCAATGATGAACTGCCTTTAACTGTCATATTGCATTACTGACACACTGTTTTCCTAATGAATGTTGTTCAGTTGCTTTGACGCAATGTATTTTGTTTAAAGCGCTATATAAATAAAGGTGACTTTACTTGACTTGACTTGACCGACTGAACCAATTTTTGGATCATAGAGTGATGGGTCGCCTAGTCCAAAAAATGCCAGGGATAATTTATTTGCTCCAGTTCAGCACTGAATTGCAAATGAAAATCAATAATAATAATAAAATAGCAAATAAGAAAACTCTAGTAATGCAATCATAAAGTTTGATAATCATTTAGGAAGCATCATAACCTTTAACAAAATAGGTTTTCTTTATAATTTATATTTTTGTTCAATAAGTGAATAGTTATGTTCAATCCATAATTATTACTTCTTGGATGCAATATGATTTCAGAGCTTATCTTATGCAGACAGTAAGACTCTTAACATGTGTGGTTGTAGTTATTCTGTGTCTTACATTGATGATGGCGTCAGTCTGGATGTAGTCCATGTCTGAATCACGGAGACCCAGTTCTTTCCCATCTCTCTGTGCAGTGCTGACTATTCCTGTGGTCACTGTGTTCTGCAGGGAAAACGGGCTGCCGATAGCAACCACAAACTCACCCGGGCGCAGGTCTGCCGAGTGACCCAGCAATAAAACGGGCAACTTTTCCTGCAAAGGGGTTGTACGAAGTATTGAGAAAACGTACTCGGTTACTAAACGTAACCTCGGTTCTCTCTAGAAGAGCGAACGAGTACTGCGTCTTAGCTAAGACGCTACGGGGAAAAGTCTCTTTTCACGAAATACTGAAGCAAAAAATTATCCTTAATTTTGTATTTTTGTAAAGCGCATTTGCAGCAGTACACAGCCATAGGCGAGAAGGCTCGTTCGCTCATTCGCGCCCTTCTTGCTACTTCCCGCTGAAACGGGTGTGGCCCAACCTATAAAAGGAGCTCAAAAAGGCTGACTCACCTGATTTATATCATCGCCGAAGCGAACCAGAGTGAATCGTGCGCACGGCAGAGAACGCAGTACTCGTTCGCTCTTCTAGAGAGAACCGAGGTTACGTTTAGTAACCGAGTACGTTCTCTTACGAGAGCTCTCTCGTACTGCGTCTTAGCTAAGACGCTACGGGAACCCAATGTAAAACGCCGTGCGCGCAGGGATCACACACCAATAAACCTGAAGCAACGCCCAGGATTTACAGTGCACAGTCACCTGAGGGACTCACAGAGAGTCCAGGACAGAAAAGGGAAAAAGCCCTCCGTCCTATATCTAGCAGCATCCGTAGATGCGGCAATATGACATCACACAGCCGAGGCAAGGCCTGACCAATGTGGCAATGCGGGTCTTACGCAATACTGCCCATATAACAGTTGGCAGCGCATAGCGCTCGTGAACTCAGAATTCCCCTCAGGGCCCTGATTCAACTATAACGACAACAGCCTTGCTTGCAAGGCGGGGACCTCCAGGTTATAGAACCTGATAAATGTAGACGGCGAGGCCCAACCTGCCGCCATACATATATCCTGCAAGGAGATCCCAGTAGACCACGCCCACGACGAGGCGACGCCTCTTGTGGAGTGTGCTCTGACGCCCAACGGGGGCTGAAGGCCCCTGGAAGCATAAGCTAACGCTATGGCGTCAACTATCCATCTGGATAGAGTCTGTCTCGAAACAGCCATTCCCTTGGAACGTCCACCGAACGAGACAAACAGCTGCTCCGTCTGCCGAAAGGCAGCAGAGTGAGACACATAAGCTCTTAAAACCCTGACAGGGCAAAGAAGACTCGAGTCTCCATCCTCCCCTGACACCGGCAGGGCAGACAGGGCAATAACCTGAGCCCGAAACAGTGTGTTGAGGGATTTCGGCACATAACCGTGCCTAGGTTTGAGTATGACCCTTGATTCATTGGGCCCAAACTCCAAGCACGACTGGTTCACCGAGAGCGCGTGCAAATCACCCACACGCTTCACAGAAGCGAGAGCCAACAAAAATACTGTCTTGAACGACAGATGCTGAAGGCTAACCGATTGGATAGGCTCAAAAGGGGGACCCTTCACCCCATGAGCGCCCACACATGGAGGGACCACAACTCCGGTTGAGGGTGCCAAATCGAGCCCCTGGCCTGCGAGAGGAGGTCCCTCCTCAACGGCACCGGCCACGGGGCGACATCTGCTAACTGCATCAAATCTGGGAACCATGGTTGGTTCTTCCAAAGAGGTGCTACAAGCAGTATTGAACATCTCGTTTCTCTCACCCGTTCTATCACCTGCGGAAGGAGGGAGACGGGAGGGAACGCATAAAGCGGGCAGCACGGCCATCTCCGTGACAGCGCGCTTTCGTTCTTGGAAAAAGAACGCGGGGCAGTGAGCGTTTTCATGGGACGCAAAGAGGTCCACCTCCGCCATGCCAAATCTCTCCCACAACAGCCGGACTGTTTGCGGGTGTAGAAACCATTTGCCCGTAGGAACATTGCCTCTGGACAGCCTGTCTGGACCCAGATTCTGCAGTCCAGGCACATGCACTGCTCTCAGCAAGCGCACGTTGCGCTGAGCCCAAACCAGGAAGCGTTCCATCAGCCTGCACAGGTTTCGGGACCCGAGACCGCCCTGGCGATTTATGTAGGACACCATGGACATGTTGTCCGCACGGACTACGACGTGGTGATCCTTGATATGGGGACAAAAGCGCGTCAGCGCGTTCTCCACTGCCAGCGTTTCCAGGCAGTTGATATGATGGAGCTTTTCCTGTTCTGACCACAGGCCAAAGGACGGTCTGCCTTCGAGCAGCGCTCCCCATCCCGAAGTGGAGGCGTCCGTCGACACCATTTTCACACTCGGGGAAGTCCCCAGGCTTACACCTGATCGGTACCAGCCGTTCACTGTCCAAGGTGCTAGAGCCGCAACACAGCTCTGATCGACCTTGAAATGCAGCCGGCCAGACGCCCACGCTCTGTGCGGCACCCGAGCCTTCAGCCAGAACTGCAGGGCCAAGCCGCAGAACCGGAGACGCTGAGGCCATGAGACCCAGCAACTTTTGACAGTGTTTGAGCGACACGGTCGCGCCGTAGCGGAAAGAACTCGCTGCGCGCTGAATACCCATCGCGTGCTATGGTGACAGCCGCGCCGTCATGGAACACGAGTTCAGAACTATACCCAGAAACAGGATCGTCTGACTGGGGTTCAGCGAACTCTTCGCCCAATTGACACTGAGGCCGAGCTTCTCGAGGTGATAGAGTAAAATGGCCCTGTGGTCCACGAGCTCCACTCGTGATCGGGCCAGAACCAGCCAGTCGTCCAAATAATTCAGCACTCGTATGCCTCTGAGTCTGAGAGGAGCGAGCGCTGCATCCATGCACCTCGTAAACGTACGAGGAGCCACGGAGGACTGTAAACTGGTATCTCTGGCCCTCAAAGGCGAATCTCAAATATCGCCTGTTGTTTGACGCTATCTGTATTTGAAAATACGCGTCCCTCAGATCTATTGACATGAACCAGTCCCCTCTGCGAATCTGCGCGAGGAGTTTCCTGGTCATAAGCATTTTGAAACTGCGTTTCATCAATGCCTTGTTCAGCTGTCTTAGATCCAGTATGGGCCTGAGACCCCCGTCTCTCTTGGGCACCAGAAAGTATCTGCTGTACAGCCCCCCCCTCGCTTTGAGCTTGAGACACAGGCTCTACAGCCCCTTTGCTCAACAGTTTTGATATTTCGGCCCGAAGTATGTGTGCTACTTCTGTTTTGACCGTAGTCAAAAACTGTAGCGAGTAGCCTCTCTTTATAATGCCTAGCACCCAATCCGAAACCCCTGGAAGCGCTGACCATGCATCTGTATGAATGGCTAAGGGCTGGATGCGAAGCGCGCTCTGTTGACCGGGCAACGGCGGCGCTCGGGTGTGCTGCGCATTTGAGGCGGGGAGCGCGCTGATCACAGCGGGCAGATCGCTCCTCCTCGACCCCGTCCCGGCGCTTAACCGACTGGGGGAAGGCTGAGCAGGTCCCGTGGGACTCGATATGTCTGCGAGTAACAGTGGGCTGCATATGTGCACATTTACCACTTTCAACTCGCTGTCTGCCTGTGCAGAGCATACGTGCACGGGCCTCGTTTTTACAGAAGCCACGCGCCGTATGTGACATAGTGTATGTGGGCACTGGGGAGTGGGCACGTTTACTATGCGGCGCGCTCGACCGATCTGTGTCGATCTTACGTGCGCGAGCCCTGTGTGCAGGGCTGTGCTTACATGTGGAGATGGGCACTGAGCAGTGGGCATCGTCACTACATTTATAGCACCATCGGCCGTGGCCGGACGAATGTGCACGGGTTTCGTTTTTACAGAAACCACATGACGCGTGTGACATAGTGATTGTGGGCACTGAGGAGTGGGCACGTCTACTATGTAGTGCGTGTGATCGACTTGAGTCGCTTTTATGGGCGCGAGCCCTGTGTGAAGGGCTGTGCTTATATGTGGAGATGGGCACTGAGCAGTGGGCATCGTCACTACATTTATAGCACCATCGGCCGTGGCCGGGACACCAGAAATTACACCTTTTTCGGGAAATATCTGGGTAGCCGTGATAACGGTTTTCGTGTGCAGGCAAGCGGGCAACCGTACAGGCTTGCGCATTGCAAAAAACTCTGAAACAGTCACAATCTCTGGAACTGAAACAGCGGCTCGCTTAGGTGAGAGCCCGGCCACAGCGGAACTCGTACACCGGCGCTTCGATGAAGCAGCTATCGTGTGTAGTGCCGACGCAGCGTCATGCAGCATGCGTAGATGGCTTTCCTAGGATGGCTTCGGGGCTCCCGGCCTCACCTTTTCGAGCTCCTTTTATCAGAATCAGAATCAGAATCAGAATCAGAAAGAGCTTTATTGCCAAGTATGCTTGCGCATACAAGGAATTTGTTTTAGTGACATAAGCTTCCAGTAAACAGAGACGACAACACACAGACAAAAAAAAAAAAAAAATTTACAGGAGATTTACAAATTGCACAAGAAACTATTCTTGTGCCTTGCTGTTCTTGTATTTGCGGCTCTGAGGCGCCGGCCAGATGGCAAAAGTTCAAAGATGGGGTGACTTGGATGTGAGGGATCCAGAGTGATTTTCTGAGTCCTTTTCCTCACTCTGGATGTGTACAGTTCTTGGAGGGTGGGTAGGGGAGCACCAATAATCCTTTCAGCAGTCCGAACAGTTCTCTGTAGTCTTCTGATATCTGATTTTGTAGCTGAACCAAACCAGACAGTAATTGAAGTACACAGGACTGACTCAATGACGGCTGAGTATAACTGTTTCAGCAGCTCCTGTGGCAGGTTAAACTTCCTCAGCTGGCGAAGGAAGTACAACCTTTGTTGGGCTTTTTTCACAATGGAGCCAATGTGATTGTCCCACTTCAGGTCCTGAGAGATGGTGGTTCCCAGGAATCTGAATGACTCCACTGCAGCCACAGTGCTGTTCATGATGGTGAGTGGGGAAAGTGCAGGGGGGTTTCTCCTAAAGTCCACAGTCATCTCCACTGTTTTGAGCGTGTTCAGCTCCAGGTTGTTAAGACTGCACCAGACAGCCAGCTGCTCAACCTCCTGTCTGTAAGCAGACTCGTCACCGTCCTGGATGAGGCCGATGACTGTAGTGTCGTCTGCAAACTTCAGGAGCTTGACAGAGGGATCTTTAGAGGTGCAGTCGTTGGTGTACAGGGAGAAGAGCAGAGGGGAGAGAACACATCCCTGAGGGGCATCAGTGTTGGTGGAGCAGCTGTTTGACATGAATTTCCCCAGTCTCACTAACTGTTGCCTATCTGTCAGAAAGCTGGTGATCCACTGACAGATAGAGCTAGGAACAGAGAGCTGGGTCAGTTTGGTCTGGAGGGTTGTTGGGATGATGGTGTTGAAAGCCGAACTAAAGTCCACAAACAGGATCCTCACATAAGTCCCTGTTTTGTCCAGATGTTGCAGGATGAAGTGCAATGCCATGTTGATTGCATCATCCACGGACCTGTTTGCTCGGTACGCAAACTGCAGGGGGTCCAGTAAGGGTCCAGTGATGTCCTTCAGATAAGCCAGAACCAGTTTTTCAAACGACTTCATGACGACAGACGTTAGAGCCATAGGTCTGTAGTCGTTAAGTCCTGTTATCTTGGGTTTCTTTGGAATGGGGATTATGGTGGAGCGTTTGAAGCAGGAAGGCACTTCACACAACTCCAGAGATCTGTTGAAGATCTGTGAAAAGATGGGGGCCAGCTGGTCAAGCACAGATTTTCAGACAGGCTGGTGTAACGCCATCTGGGCCTGGTGCTTTTCTTCTTTTGTTTTTCTTGAAGACCTGGCGCACATCATCTTCACAGATTTGAAGAGCAGGAGGTATGGAGAGGGGGATTGCAGGAGGTGTTAATGGTTGTGTAGGGAGATGGTCAGAGTGGGTGTTGGGGGTTTCAAATCTACAATAAAACTCATTCAGGTCGTTAGCAAGTCGTTGATTAGCCTCAGTGCAAGGGGATGGTGTCTTGTAGTTTGTGATGGCTCTCAGTCCTCTCCAAACTGAAGTAGAGTCGTTGGAAGTAAACTGGTCTTCCAACTTTTTAGCGTAGGTCTTTTTAGCCGCTCTAATCTCTTTGTTCAGTGTGTTCCTGGCCTGACCCTGTACAAGACCCTGTCCCCATTTCTGTAGGCATCCTCTTTGGCCTGACGAAGGAGTCTGAGTTTTACTGTAAACCATGGCTTATCATTGTTGAATGTTAAATAAGTCCTGGTAGGAATGCATATATCCTCACAGAAACTAATATAGGATGTTACAGTCTCTGTGAGTTCGTCCAGATCGGTGGTAGCAGCTTCGAAAACGCTCCAGTCTGTGATGTCAAAACAAGATTGTAAATCCTGCTCTGTTTCGCTGGTCCATCTCTTCACAGTCTTTACTACAGGTTTAGCAGATTTAAGTTTCTGCTTGTAGGTCGGTATAAGATGAACCAGACAGTGATCAGAACGTCCCAAAGCTGCTCGTGGAACAGAGTGATATGCATCCTTTATTGTGGTGTAACAGTGATCCAGTATATTACTGTCTCTGGTGGGACAGGTAACATGCTGTCTGTACTTTGGCAGTTCACGGGAGAGATTGGCTTTATTAAAGTCCCCAAGAATGATTAAAACAGAGTCCGGGTGTTGTTGTTCTGTGTCTGTGATCTGATCAGCGAGTTTCTGTAAAGCCAGACTTACTTGCGCTTGAGGAGGGATGTAAACACTAACCAGAATGAACGAGTGAAACTCCCGCGGCGAATAGAACGGCTTGCAGTTGATAAACTGCGTTTCTAGATCAGGACAGCACATCTTCTTTAATACAGTTACATCTGTACACCACCGTTCATTGATGTAAAAGCATGTCCCGCCGCCGTGCGATTTTCCCGTTGATTCTGCTTTGCGGTCCGCTCTGAACAGCTGAAAGCCCGGCAGATGGAGTGCGCTGTCCGGTATGGCGTCATTCAGCCAGGTTTCCGTGAAACACAGAGCAGCAGAGTGAGAGAAATCCTTATTTGTCCGAGAGAGCAGAAGGAGTTCGTCCGTTTTGTTGGGTAGAGAGCGGAGATTTGCGAGATGGATGCTAGGCAATGGCACAGCTTGGATATAACAGGATTGAAAGGATATAGGCGCCGGATACGTAGCAGGAACGGCAGTGGAAGGCGGCGATGCCAGCAGCTTCAGAATGGCTCGTCCTGCTGATGTGCTTTCTCAGACGGCGCTTGCTTCCTCCGTGATCCAGCGATGCGTGAGCTTCGCTGAAGAGATGAAAAATCAGATGAGTCAGCCTTTTCGAGCTCCTTTTATCAGGAGTGTTTATATTGGAGCGTTCCAAGCCTTCGCCACCTCTTGCATGATCTTCACCCAGGCAGGAGACACAGATGACGTACCGGTCTCCCTCGCTGAGTGGGGCTCTGACGAGCCACAGGAAGGCATCTTAAAAAAGACGCAAGCTCTTTTACGAGTGTGTGTCGCAGGGCGAACACACACACACACATAAAGAACAGCTTGGATATAACAGGATTGAAAGGATATAGGCGCCGGATAGCGCAGCAGGAACGGCAGTGGAAAGCGGCGATGCCATCAGCTTCAGAATGGCTCGTCCTGCTGATGTGCTTTCTCAGACGGCGCTTGCTTCCTCCGTGATCCAGCGATGCGTGAGCTTCACTGAAGAGATGAAAAATCAGATGAGTCAGCCTTTTCGAGCTCCTTTTATAGGTTGGGCCACACCCGTTTCGGCGGGAAGTGGCAAGAAGGGCGCGATGTTATTGGTCTGATGTTGCATCAGCCCGCGCTCGATAGGCTGTGCAGTTGCCGCAGAACAAGCCAATGAGCGAACGAGCCGTCTCGCCTATGGCTGTGTACTGCTGCAAATGCGCTTTACAAAAATAAATGCTTCAGTATTTCGTGAAAAGAGAGTTTTCCCCATAGCGTCTTAGCTAAGACGCAGTACGAGAGAGCTCTCGTAAGAGAACACATTTTGACTTCTGTATTATAAAGTCAGTTCTTACAGTGCAATAGGTTTATTCTTACCTGCGAGTTGATTTTTATAGTGGCAATGTCAGATTTCTTGTCAATGTCTTTGATAGTGGCCTCATACACATCCCCATCACGCATCTGTACTTTGAGTCGCTGATGACCCGAAACAGGTGTGGTGCTGGACACCACATGGGCATTAGTCACGATCAGCCCGGTCTCTGACATTACAAAACCTGAACCACTTGATAGCGGGACCGTCCGGCCAAAGAGGGGGTGGCTATAGTTGGCAAAAGCAGAAAAGGACATATAAAGTTCTCATTATTTAGTTTATTTATTTAGAGTGATTAAAAAAATAATATTTTATTTTTGTATAATTTATTCCCTTGTGAAAGTTCAGCATACTTTCAAAAAGAATACTTGGAAATAACATGTGTTAGAATATACTTGGCAAGTGCAAATGGAATATAAAGTTTTCATACACTTAACTGCATTATTGACTGCAATTCAGTTCAAATATATTATAGTTTAACTTTATATGAAATGCAATTTACTGAACTTTAGGGCACTTTTTTAAGTAAGTACATCTTTCTATTTAATTTGAAATATGTTCAAAGTTTACTCTTGAATGTACTGACAAGCATGTGAAACTAAAATATACTTTAGTGTATTTCTAATAAAGAAGTTGAAATTAAGAATATTTAAAATATATTAACTAGTGCTGTCAAACGATTAATCGCATCCAAAATAAAAGTTTTGTTTATGAAATATATGTATGTGTGCTGTGTTTGTTTATTTTGTATATAGAAATAAACACACATACAGTATATATTTGGGAAATATTTACATGTATATACATTTAAATATTTATATATTTATATTTTATATTATATATAAATATATTTAATATATAAACATTTATATATTATTTTTCTTAAATATATGCATCCATGTGTTTGTATGTATGTATATATAGAGTGACAGTCGCCTAAGCCAATCCTTTGTTTCGTCCAGAATAAAAATAATTAGCTGTGTTTAATACAGATTAAACGGTCTAGAGTCACTCAATTTTTATACTCTTTTTATCAGAGTACTTACATTTTAATTATGCATTGATATATATAGAAAGTTTAAACAAATTTGGAAGAAAGTTGTTTATACATTTTGTACCTACCCTGCCTTTAATATTATATTATATAATAAAAAGGTGTTTATAATAAAAAGTACTCGTGCATATTCAATGCAGTTAAGCACTTTTTTCAGAAGGATTTATTGTATTTCAAAACATTAATTCACTACAAATATACATATGTGTCTATAAAGACATAAGCAAGCCTATATAAAACAATTGTTTACCCAGTTTCTCCACGCCACATTCTCTGACATCATTCACAAATGAACAGCCTTGGCAAAAGCAATTGTTCATGTGTTCAATTAATTTACAGACAGCAGTTACCCTCACACAACTGTGTTTGTCAAGCACCTTTCGCACTTCCCCACAGTTACAGACGGCTACCACATCATGAAGGTGTTTGCAAGTGTTTGGGCTTACTTTAGGAACAGCTCAATGTGCACCACAGCAGGGGCGATCTTCTCCACCACGTCAGCAATGAAGTTGAATTTGTTCCTTGGGCTGCTGGGGTGCGTGGGACCTATACTAGCAAAAAGAATTACACATGTTAATAATTCCACTCTATAAAATGATCAAAACCAGCACCATGTTTTCTTCTGTAATGCAGCTACTGTTTTTATATAAACCCAGATAATCTTTTCTGGCTCAAGAGGGCAAGATTAGCAGCCATGCAGTGTTTAAATACTTTCCTGGAGATTCAAATGTTATGCAACGATGATAGTTGAAGAAAGCCTTTTCACACACAGGAAATGTTCCACTATAATTGGGTCTAAAATCACTAGGTGGCTTTTATCCTCGCACATGCTTGCCTTGTGTGCACACCCTGATTGTCCTACTAACCTTTGATATGAAGTCATTAAAAAATCAAGATTCTTTGGTTAAGTACTAGTTTAGTACAGTTTGTTTATTACAGTTTTTTTCTAGGACGTAATTTAGAGATAGGTTGCAGTCTATTTAGAGGTTAAAATGCAAGCCTCAGAAATGTGTTAAACACAGAAACAATTATTGAAAAATTCCTAAAATTGTGCTAAAAGTTTGGATTGTCTTGGTTGTGATCCATTTTTTTCAGGATTCTTTAATGAATAGAGTTTACAAGAACAGCATTTATTTGAAATAGTAATCTTTTGTAAAATTAAAAATGTATTTGCTGTTACATTTGATCATTTTAATATGTCCCTGCTGAATAAAAGTATTACTTTCTTAAAAAAAAAGAAGAAGAAAAAAAACATTCAAACCTTTGAATGGTAAAGTGTAAATATGTAAAGCTAGTTGCCCAAAATAACATCAGTACACTGTATAATTCTAAAGCGTTATTCCTGTCTTTCTGGATGAATGTATTTAAGCTTTACAATTTGGAAGCTGTGAGAAACCAAAATAAGCATGCAATGAATTACACTCAACTGTTAATCATTAATCAAATGCAACACCCCATATAAAAGCACATTCCTGTAGAGCTGCATCACAGAGCTGTGACCTCTTCCAAGTAAGTCATCTTCTACTGGCAATGTGTGCAAATTCATTTAGACAATCTCATATATAATACTGAGAAATGCCACTCAACCCAAAGTCAGCCAGGAATAAACCAAAGATGGATGTCCATTAAAAATATGTTCTAAATAGTTTCCTCGTTCACTTTTTCCAGTCTGGAGTGAAGAGCAGCTGATCACACAATCTGGTGGAAAGATGATGGGCAGCATCTGTTTCTAAGGCAATGGGTTACTTAATACAGTGATTGCAAGGCTTAGTGTTTCATTTTGAGGTTTTTGACTAAGTAGCCTAAATTGTATAGAATGATGAATTTATGTGTCTTTTAATGCTGTAATGATTTTCTGCTCTCCAAATAGCAGTGGGCTTTTCCAAATATATACTTCAGTGTGTCCAGTGGCACTGCAGGGGCCGACAGTAACTAATGGCAGATGACTGCTACCAGATGGACTTATTTAAACCTGGTTTTGCTGAATCTTAGTTTCTTTTTTTTTTTCTTTATAGAATTAACAAACCTAACTATTTGACCTTACTGTATCTTGATCATTTAATAGCCACTGAATCCAGATCTAGGTCACTTCTCACTGATAACGTGTCTCCGGAGAGGTACCATTTACTCCTCCCTCTTCCTGTCACCACTGAAATAACTTTTTACTGCCGATCTGGAAGCAGTTTGAGATTTCCTTTAAAAATGATAAAGGATAGGGTGTTGGTAATAAGGTCAAAATCAGAGCAAAATGGCAGCCTCCATTGAGAACCCCACAGGAAATCATACTCGGTCTGCAGAGAACAAAGCAGCCCTATTTTCTAAACTTCTCTGTAGCTGCCATTTGCACGTTAAGTCTGAGGTCACAGTTCCATTTTTCAAAATGCTTATGATGGTTCATCTGGTTATCAGTGGAGTTATGATATGTGATGGTCGCTAGAGGAGCTCAAGGGTGTTATCTTCTGAATGCAATATGATACATGAAATGGAATGGACTCACAGTATGTGTGTTTGTCTTTTTGTGTGTCTATTAGATGAAAATAAAACCTGAACTCTGAAACCTGAAGCTAGATTATAAAACTATTGTGTTTTGTAGATCTGCCTATTCTGAACTGATGAACTTTGCAACACTAACATAGTTATTGAACTTATTTGAATGAACACTGAACTGGTCTGAACTAAATAATGACACTATTGTCATCTGTAGAGGTGATTTATAACTGAATTCAATATGTTTTATAACTGATGAATTTTGCAACATTGACTCTGTTATTGGATTTACTTGAATCAACAATGAACCGACTTGAACTATATAATGACACATAGTTCATCAAACAGAGTTACTTTACAGTTGAACTGAATTTGTTTGATCTGTATAATGAGATTTTTTTTGAGAAATAATCTGCTAAATAAATAAATGTGACTTTACTTGAACCTGACAAAGCCTCAGTATGCCCTGAAAAGTAAAAATGTTTCACAGATAAAATTCAAGAAAATTAAATTTAAGTAAATAAGTAGTAAAATATAATAAAATGTATAGATAAAAAATTTATAAAAATTATGAAACAAAATTTTTAATTCATAAATTCCTTTTCAGATCAGTTCAGAACTAGCCCTGTGCTCAAGTGCATGACACTACAGTGTTCACACATTTTTTTTTTTTATCACGCAGTTTGCACATTAATGTGGGACAGCAACTTTTATGGAATGACCCAGAAACATATGGCATGTCCCCAATTAAATTGCTAAGGTGTGTGTGTGTGTGTGTGTGTGTGTGTGTAGGCTTGTATTTACTAAATGATGAAAAAAGTATTTGGCATTCTAGAAGCTGATGAAGAGATTTTAATCTAATGTCATCTTTCCCTTACAAACATCCCATCCCTCCCTTTCACACCACACTTCCACTATTAGGTCTTACTCTTACTGTACTGGTGATAACTTTTGCTACACCACTATAAATAACTCACAAACAAATAAATAAATATCCACTGATTAAATCAGGCATGTATTTAATTAATGATTATTATTTTATAGCACTAACAATACTGTCATTTAATTTGAATAGGCCTAGAGGGACTGTTTGAATATATGTAAACCGAAAATATGAAAATATTTAAATTAATACATAATTTAATTGCTGCAGCATGCTTTCCTCTTGCTATACACAAATCACTGACCTTGATTGCTTTCACAGGGTCCCTTGTGCAGGTTGGTGACCGCGGGCAGACCCTGCTGCAGCGCTTTCCTGCTCACGGCCTTCAGCTGGCAGATGTTACCGTACGTGTTCCCGTCACTGCCGCACACTTTACTGATATACCTGCACTGACACACGCCTTTGGGCAGTCTTCTTCCAGACGGGTGCTTGCATTCCAGGCCGTCCCCGCAGGGAAGATCGTCCTTGCGGCCGCACGGCTCGCCCTCTCCGTGCGCGCACACCAGACAGCAGTTACAGCGGTCCGGCACATACCCGCTCGGGCAGCTCGGGCTCGGACACTTACTCACATCACAGCGCTCCGGACACTTGAGTTTAGTTTCCGTGAAAGCATCTTTGATGGAAAGAAAAACGACCGAGACAAACAGAATGACCTGCATTTTTATTTATTTTTTTGGTTTAAAATGAAAACGAATTCACAGACAGTTCTTGGATAGTCAGTGTCCTCTGAAGATCACCATTACGCATGAGATTTCCAATGCAAAATCTTCTTTCATATAAAAAATGTGCGTTCCTTGCAGGCTCGGATGAAAGACCAGTGTGAATAAGTTGTCCAAGGAAGAGTAATGTTGATTATCTAAGCCAATCTGATCTATTGAAGCGCGCAAAGGCTGATGATTTCTCGTGCAACTTATTAAAACAATGTAGCCTATGTAAAGCTTCTCGATGTATGGTGAAGTTTCATGTGCAGACCATCTCAACATACTCGAGTGAAGTCTGCTTTTCTCTTCTCTCCAGAGGAGGCGGGGAATTTCGTTTAGGCTACCTCAAAACGCTTAGGAAGTCCGAGACCGAGTCATTTCCGCGAATCGGTTCTTTCGAAGATTTCGTTTCAATTGAGTTATAATAAACTGTTTGGATACCAACAGATCTATTTTTTTAGGATGAAAAATAAAATAGCAGAATTGTGATTGTAGGTACTCAAGGTTTGTATTGTTATAAAGTACCTTGATATGTTATATTGTAAACAATTAAATATTAAATCCACTTTTTTATTGGTGACCAGGGGGACATAGTCTCTTTTTACCATGTACATTTGAATGTCCTGCAGTGCCAGTGGACTTGTTTTCACTGAAATGGGAGGGTTCAGACCAAGTCATGAATTTCTCCTGGCATGAACATATTTATTAAAAATTACAACTCCTGTAATTCACTGGACTTAGTACAGATCAGATCAGATCAGATCAGCCCTTGTTGAGGTAAAAATGTGTTCACTGACATCACTTCCATGTCAACCAAAGGTAGCTAACCGGATTTGAATGGAAAACTAGACAACAAATTCTACAGATTTTTTTTTTTTTAATCAGTTTTAGAAAATGATCTTCCATAAGAAAAAAAAAAGAATAGGGAAATGTTATCTGTCTTTTGGTTATTTACAACATGGGATATTGAGCCAAGTGGACAGTGTCTGAAAGTTGTATTGCTTACACTCTAGTAAACACTTGTTGGACCAATGAACAATGTCTCAAGAGTCAGTCATTCAGTAATTCAACTAATACACATAACATCCAGCAAAAAAAAGCAAGCATGGGAAATTGACACACAAGTCAAATCAAAAGCATGCAGTGGAAGTTTAATATCCCATTAGAGTCCAGCTTTATCTTGTTGCCCCAGTTATTGTACTTTTGTACTGGGCTGTGGTCCTGAAGCTGTAGTCTGGTGCCAGGTTGATACGACGAATATGGAGATCATTAGCGAAAGCTCTGGCTCGCTGGTAGAAGAACAGCGAGAGTTCACGGTCCATGAGAAAATTGTGGTAGATGGTGGCCAACCGAGTACACAGCTCTAGCTGAGACCTCTTGTTGCCCAGATCCATAGCAGCAGCCAAGGCCAGGTAATAATAGCCAGCAGCATCAAATGGGTCCTGGGATACAGAGGAAGAGAAGATTTACAATATTAGTCCTATTGATCTATTAAGACATTAAAATATAACTCGCTATAGTTATGAAGAGATTAAACATTATTCCTGTTGTTCTATTAAGAGATTAAAGTATTAGTCACTATAGAGTTTAACGCTGTGTGCTTTTCTAATATGCTTTTCAAACATTTCAAATGTTTATTTCTTTTAATTTTGATGATTATTACTGACAACTAAGGAAAATCCCAAATTCAGTGTCTCAGAAAATTAGAATATTGCGAAAAGGTTCAATATTGAAGACACCTGGTGCCCCACTCTAATCAGCTAATTAACTCAAAACACCTACAAAGGCCTTAAAATGCTCTCTCAGTCTAGTTCTGTAGGCTACACAATCGTGGGGAAGACTGCTGACTTGACAGTTGTCCAAAAGACGACCATTGACACCTTGCACAAGGAGGGCAAGACACAAAAGGTCTTTGCAAAAGAGGCTGGCTGCTCACAGAGCTCTGTGTCCAAGCACATTAATAGAGAGGCGAAGGGAAGGAAAAGATGTGGTAGAAAAAAAGTGTACAAGCAAAAGGGATAACCGCACCCTGGAGAGGATTGTGAAACAAAACCCATTCAAAAATGTGGGGAAGATTCACAAAGAGTGGACTGCAGCTGGAGTCAGTGCTTCAAGAACCACTATGCACTAGAGGTCTTCACAGTGCACCCGAGACCCGTCGAACCAGGACCCGACCCGGGTTTATTTTATTTTAAATGTTAAATGTTTATTTTAAATGATCAGCCGGGTCCAGGTCGGGTCCGAATCTATTACCTCGGGTCCCGGGTCTGTTTAACATTGTGTGTAATACCCGTGCGATCGGAGTCATCGGACTCGGAGAATACCCGGCCGTGATCAAAGACTGCTTGTGTTTTTTGTAACTTGCAACTTGTAAAATTAGGAAAAGAACAGAGTGAGCAAAATAAAGTGATCTCTCTCTCTCTCTCTCTCTCTCTCTCCCCCTGCTTTTAGAAGAAGAGATCTACACGGGTCCGGGTCCGGGTCCAGCTTTTGAAATATTAGACAGGTCCGGGTCGGTTCGGTGTAGTACATTACGGGTCTCTTTCGGGTTCGGGCACGAATTTTTGGACCCGTGAAGACCTCTACTACGCACAGACGTATGCAAGACAAGGGTTTCAGCTGTCACATTCCTTGTGTCAAGCCACTCTTGAACAACAGACAGCGTCAGAAGCAGCTAAAGACAAAAAGGACTGGACTGCTGCTGAGTGATCCAAAGTTATTTTCTCTGATGAAAGTAAATTTTGCATTTCCATTGGAAATCAGGGTCCCAGAGTCTGGAGAAAGAGAGGAGAGGCACACAATCCACGTTGCTTGAGTTCCAGTGTTAAGTTTCCACAGTCAGTGATGGTTTGGGGTGTCATGTCATCTGCTGGAGTTGGTCCACTGTGTTTTCTGAGGTCCAAGGTCAACACAGACGTATACCAGGAAGTTTTAGAGCACTTCATGCTTCCTTCTGCTGACAAACTTTATGGAGATGCAGATTTCATTTTCCAACAGGACTTGGCACCTGCACACAGTGCCAAAGCTACGTACCAGTACCTGGTTTAAGGACCATGGTATCCCTGTTTTTAATTGGCCAGCAAACTCGCCTGACCTTAACCCCATAGAAAATCTATGGGGTATTGTGAAGAAGAAGATGCGATATGCCAGACCCAACAATGCAGAAGAGCTGAAGGCCACTAGAGCTACCTGGGCTCTCATAACACCTGAGCAGTGCCACAGACTGATCGACTCCATGCCACACCACATTGCTGCAGTAATTCAGGCAAAAGGAGCCCCAACTAAGTATTGAGTGCAGTACATGCTCAGACTTTTCATTTTCATACTTTTCAGTTGGCCAAGATTTCTAAAAATCCTTTCTTTGTATTGGTCTTAAGTAATTTTGAAATTTTCTGAGATACTGAATTTGTGATTTTCCTTAGTTGTCAGTTATAATCATCAAAATTAACAGAAATTAACATTTGAAATATATCAGTCTGTGTGTAATGAATGAATATAATATACAAGTTTCACTTTTTGAATGGAATTCGTGAAATAAATCAACTTTTTGATGATATTCTAATTATATGACCAGCACCTGTATAATAATAAATATAATATATATTTTAAAATAAATATTCATTTTTTTAAGAGTGCAACAGTATTATTACACTAGTACTATATTTCTTTAGTGGTTTGTTTATTTTTATTTTATGATATTTAAACAACAATAAAACAATATTATTTTAATAATGACAATAATAATAATTATTATTATGTAGTCATAGTGAATAAGAAAATATTTTTTTTTCGTCATTAGCTGATCACATGCTTAGATAGAATATATTTTCATTCTGAACATGAGTGAGCTTCTGTTCTGTACTTTGAGTGATGTGAATAAGGTGTGAATATATTATCATTTACTGAGTATGTATTTACACTGCCATCTTCTGGTTAATTAAGAACTGCAACACATCCACTGGCTTACCTTTACATCATAGAAGATGATGTCTCCAAGTGTTTTGTAAACCCTGACATAGTACAGGGCTTCCTCATCGTACTGCAGGGGTGAGGGGCACAGGGACAGGGCTTTCAGAAAGTGGTGCTCTGCCATTTCAAACTGACCCAGACAATGGTACAATGTAGCGAGTCTATGGAATGCCACTCGCTCATTTAGATGGTCAGCTGTATGAAAATACACAGATAAAGGGAAAGTCTGTTATATGTCTTTAAAGCTCTTCAACTGTGTAATGTCATGAACATGAGTTTACCATGTGTGCTTTATTCTCAAAACAGACCAAATATTTGGCAGGAAGCCACAGTCCATGAAGGCTTCTAAATCAGTATAATACAATAAATAACTTGGATTTAGAAAAAAAAACAAAAGTCAGAGTTCTACATAACAGGGATTAAGACTATTATGAATGTGCATATTATGTTGTACAAATTAGTGATGCCATTACCATTCAAAAGTTTGCTGATGGTGAAAATGTTCAGTGTTTTTGAAAGAAGTACCTTATGCTCACCAAAGCTGTATTTATTTGATCAAAACTATAGTAAAAACAGTATGACTGTGAAATAACATTGTACAATGTAACGTATTCCTCTGAGGACAAAGCTGATTTTTTTAGCAGGCATTACATGAGTCTTCAGTGTCACATGATCCTTCAGAAATAATCTTTGATAAATATAAAGTTCAAAACAACAGAATTTATTTGAGAAAGAAAACATTAAATATCATTTTTGATCATTTTAATACAGCCTTAATATATCAAATAAAATCTTACTGACCCCTATATTTTTTAACAGTAGAGTAATGGTGTGCTTGAGTTTATGCACATGTGTTAACCCACCTAGACTCGTGCTAATGTCTAATGCAGTTTGAGCATACTCAATGGCCTCTGAGCACTGTCCCAGCTGCAGCAGAAGCTCTGAAAGCTTATTACACAGCCTAAGCTGAGAGCGCACACTGCTCGTCTTCAGTGTGATGGGAAGGGCTCGGTCCTTACGAACACACAGATACAAACATTCTTAGCTCACTGACAAACAAACTGAAGGATTATGATCATCATTAAAGTTTTCTAATTTAAACAAAATTGTAATAAAGAAAAACGAAATAACAGGGACCTGATATTCACAGAGTGCAATAACAACACTAGAAAGTCTTCTCTCTTCATCATCGACAAAGTGTGCATGACCTACCCTGTAAAAGCAGATGGCTTTCTCCCTGTCATGTGAGCTGTTGAAGAACACATCTCCAGCTGCTTCCAACATCTCCAGGGTGAAGAGTGTGTCTCCTGTGCTCAAAGCCATGTCCTGGGCTACCTGTTATATAAAGAATGGCCAATAGTTCACCTCTAAAGAAAAGGTAAAGCAAATGTCCAGCAACAACATATTTCAATTGCAGGGAATTGCGCTGTTGCACTGCAGAAGCTTCTGTCACAAAAACAAATTCCTCGTATGTGTAAACATACCTGGCAATAAAGCTCATTCTGATTCTGATTTAATTTTATACCAGTTTTACAAATGAGAATGTTCCCAAATGGAGGCTTTTGTTGATTTTGTCAGGTTTTGCTCACTTTTGGGTACAAATTTGTCCACAAAATATGGTAAAGTACACACAGATTCCTTATTATTACTATTTTCCACATTGAAATCATCCAAATTATGAAATAACACAAATAGTATGGAAATTAAATAGTGGTTAAAATGAGTCTAAATATTTTAGTTTCTTTGAGTTGCCATATTTTGTTTAGACTACAGTTCTAAACCAGTGTTGAAACTATTACAAATGGTTTTCATTAATTGAAATAAAGTCAAATAAAATAAAATATAAATATTAGATGAAAAACTTAAATTATTAAAAATGATTGCCTTATGAGTTTAAGTACTGCAATTCCTAAAAAATCTTGGTTGATGTGTTCTCACCATTATATTATGTCAGCATTCTCTTAACTCAGTTACATTCATACATTTGAATGTCAGTTAATGCATTTAGACAAATTAGGTGTATACAAAGTTCACATAATCATTTTTACATTTGATTTAGATCTTGAATTAATACTCAATAGTTGTCCCCTGCCCCTGGTTCCAGTAACAGTGACTCCAAACAAAGGACCGCTGAATTAAGATGGTTTTCACCTGCACGTAGAGGTCCACTAGCTCCGTCTGTTGGAGGATGTGGTAAATCTTCCCTGCCTTTAGCCAGGCATGAGCCTCCTTGCGTTTTCTGCCCAAGTCGATGTAGATGCCCAGGCTTTGTTTGGTGTAATCTAAAGCGGCTCTGTTGGCTCTGAGAGATGACATGATCACCTTTAGTAAGGCTGTCTGCAGTCTTTATAATAATGTGATGTCTTACAACTGGCAACTCCTCATTATTGCAACAACTTCAGGCTAAACCAGATTAACTTCATAGAGAACTTTATTTATCAACATTAAAGAGATAATTCACCCCAAAATGAAAATGTCATCATTTACTCACCCTCATGCCATTCCAATCCTTTTGAGACATTTCTCAAATATTTTCACAGAAGAAGAATGAAAACCAGTGAAATGACACTCATCAATTGATTGAGGTAGGGTGAGTTAATGACTACAAAAATTGCATTTCTGGATAAACTATCTCTTGTATTGCATTGTATGTTTAGAACATCTCTCATAAACCTAAAAATAATTACGTCTCACTTCTCGGTAGCCAGGTTCAGGTACAGCTGACTGATCTTGTCCAGTATCTCTCCCTCTAAGCTCTTGTCTCCTATCCGCTGAAGAAGGTTCAGCTGGTGCTCATTGTAGATGATACACTGGGCTTCATCTGGACACACCTCGTCGTAAAGCTGACACAGGTGACGTGTGGCTTGCAACTGGCCTGTTGTCATATGAAGAAGAATACATTTTTGAGAGGAAAGTCTGGTGACCAGCAAACCTGATAAAAGATCAAACCAAAATTCTAGTATATGCACTATACTAAAATGGATGGGAATTGATTTTGTCCATAGGGAACTGACTAGATGTGGGCATAGTAGTGGACATACTAAAATGTAGCCAGGTGGTTGGAGGGGAATTCAGAATAACGTGCACAGTCATGTACAACACTATGAACAAGTTCACTTAGAAATGAAAATTCACCCATTTATTCACACTCATTTCCATCTTATCTGACTTTCATTCAGCTTTGAAACACAAATGAAGATCCTTTTAATGAAAGCTGAATGATTTATTTCTCCATTGTAAATCCATAACACCAAAACTTTGATGCTTCAAAAAGTCATTGTAAAAAATAATCTATTTGAATTAAGAGGTTAAATCCAAGGTTTCTGGAGAGACATGATTGCTTCATATAACAGATTTTATTTAGGTATCTATTCACATATAAACATGGATCTGTATGGATTGTTTTTATGATGTCTTTATCTATTTTTTGAAGTGACAAAGTTTAGTTGGAATGGGCCTTTACTGGACAGACAGAAATCTGTCAGGTTTCATTCAAATGTCTTTCGCTGAATAGTTTGGAATGAGATTGATCACATAATTATAATTTTTTGCTCGAATTATTAGTCTTATTTTGATGTACTGTACAATCAGAAACCAAAATATAATGCCTTACTATATGATTTCTAACATCAAGCTGTTCTAGATACTAGTAATATAGAGATAATCCTTACTGATACTTTCACTAATACATCTATGATAGACACTTACTATCCATGTGATTGATAAACATGGCGATCAGCAGGGCCCATTCATAGTAGGTCTTCCCATGCTCATGGTTTCCCTGGGAAACATAGTGTTTCCCCAACTCAAGAAGCACTGAAATAAAACTGAGTTCATGCCCTTCATCCTCAAGCTCAGAGAACAGCTCCACTGACTGAGTGAGGTATTCCTCTGCCAATCTTTTAGCCTTGATGTGCAAACACATGAATCCAAAGTTGGCCAGTGCTATAGCCCAGTTACGTCTATCCTCAAACTCCTCACAGATCTCAATTGCAGCCCGGTAGCTTTCAGTGGCCTGTCGGATGTCTGCTGAATGTCTGTATGAAATGGCCCGCATGTTGTAAACCACTCCTTCCAGTTGAGTAGTACAGTGCTCAGGGAGAGATGACAGCACAGCGTTTAACACTTCCAGAGCTGTGCCAGGTTGCTTGTTGCAGATGTACAGCCACGCCAACCACAGGAGAGCAGCAGTAGTGTCTGCATGGCCAATACTGGACATACCGCTGTGGTCGAGGACAGTGGACATGTAGTGAACAGCTCTGTCAGGCATACCGTGTCTATGGAAGAGCCAGGACAAACACAGAGCTTGGACATGAACCAGTACTGGCTCCTTGCTGGAGGGCACTAAAGCAGCGGCACGGGTCAAGTATGGAGCAATTTGTGTTGGGGTGGCCACTCCATACAGTTCTGATGCATTTTCCAACAATAGTGAGATACTACAAAGACAGTGTGACATGGTGGCTCCTACCTGTGAAAGAGAATGGATGAATGCATAAATCAACTTATATAATCTGATTAAATTATATATATATATATATATATATATATATATATATATATATATATATATATATATATATAATTTTTGTTCATTTTTAAATTTAAATAAAATGTAATTCATTCAATAAATGAATAATAGCATTAACATTTTAATTTATTCTGTTTAATTAAGCTAAATGTAATAAATTTATCATGTAAATTGTTTATTTAAATTTAATGAAAAACGTTTGTGCTGTGACACAGTGCTAATACCTGTGGATAAATGGACATATATATTATATATATATATATGGGTGTGTGTTTTTTGGTGTGTGTATATATATATATATATATATATATGTTTTTTTTTTTGATGAATTTATTTTCTTTTTTATTCTTTTATCTATTATTAATTCATTTTAATAAATTTTTACTAAATTATACATTATATAAGATATTTCAATTTTTTTTACAGTTTTTCTCGATTGGTTTGGCTCATTTCTTGAAACCGAGATGACATTCTCAAAATAACATGGACAAATCTCCAAACCACCTTGCAATTGTTCACAACAGAATGTCATTTTTCATTGGTTTTATCAAATTGCAAATGCTTTAGTACATGTCTCAAGTGACTCTGTGCTTTTTTTCAAATGATTATGTACAAGTAGCTACAGTTAGCACAATGAGCCCACATTTAGCACATTTTCCAAATAAATAGATCTTGCTGATCTAAACTGATTAGTTGATTTTTCAGTGAAATGGTTATTCTCTCCAAAACATATCAGCATGGTTTCATTGTGTAAGTCATCATATGCACAATTGTCTGTTCAACTGTCAAAATTAGTCAAAGATATAATACCATGAAAGAATTTCTTGGAACATTTGATAAATTTATGACAGTACTTGACAATCAATCAGGTGAAATTAGAACTAACGAAGGAGCAGTTTCCCACATCTCAGATGACCAATCAAACAGTTTGTTTAGTTACCTGACAGGTGTTGTCTATGATTATGACTGCTGCCAAAAGTATATAGACAGAGCTTGGCCCGGGGCCAGTTTCATTTGCAGTGTGAACATGGAAGCCCCTCGCCAAGTACAACAGCAACTTCCTGCTCGAGGAAGAGGAGGAAGAAGAGGAAGAGGAGGAGTGAGAATGCGTGGAGGAATAGGGGGAAGAGGCCGAGGAGCACGGAGGCACCATGATGTCCCAGATGAAATCCGGGCCACCCTTATTGACCACGTTATAAACCATCGCCTCACAATGGCAGAGGCAGGTCGCCGAGTGCAGCCTAATGTGCCTCTGTCTACAGTCTCCTCCATCATCCAAACCTTTCGCAGGGAAAACAGGTACAGAACTATTCTATTGAACTATTCAGTGTTGGTGTGTGTGTAGGCCTAGAGTACTGTAATGTCTTCATGTGATGTTATATGATACTATAAAAATGACAAAGAAAAAAAAATGGAGAAAATACTGTGAATAGTATTCCAGTCACTGTGCAGTGCATCACACTTTTAGTACCATAAAACAGCAGTACAATTACATTGGTAACTCATTTTGTAACAAATTTACAGTGTTGACCTTTGACTTGTATGTCTAGGATTGGACGACAGCCTCAAGTGGGTGGCAGAAGAGAACTTCTAAATGAACAACAAGAACGAGAAATATGCAACATGGTCATTGCAAATAATGCCATCACACTGAGACAGATTCGTAATGCAA